>NC_089539.1:11774135-12074135 GCF_963924715.1 Thunnus thynnus | reverse complement strand
AATCTGAACCTTGAGCACAGTGCTTGGTGGCAGTTTCGAGTGGTGCGCCACACGAAGGGTAGCACTTCAGCCTAGTTGGGCACACCGCTCTCCTCGTGGGAAAACAACGGCACAACCAGCGCAGAGCAGTTTTACTGCTGATCACGTGTGGGCACCTTAAGTGTCAGTGACACCTGATTGTCTGCACTGGAAGACACAAATCTCCACCATTGGCAGAAGATTGGAGGGAAAGCTAATTCCCCCCGTGAGGATGTTTATGGGCTGTTTAGCGGCAGTGTAATGATATTGACGACAGGAGTGGCATTTACTTAATGAAGACATCAACATTGGGAGTCTCATTGCTTTCCTATTAACAAAGCATTGAACATAGATCAAGGCATTGGCTGATCCATACCTTATCCATGGCCTGCAGTTAAGACTACAGCATTATAGGGCAAGATCAATTACAGCAGTAGACACATATGTACCTGCACTGTATGCACTGGCACACCAACCCTAACCCCACCCAAGGGCCCATAGCATTCATGAACACACACCATGCATGTACACTGCTTTTCCAATAGTTTATGTATAGTAGGTATTGATGCTTTTATAGATATGTGATTAAGTCTGGTTTGCCTGGAGGATGGAGGAGTATAGATTTGTCGTCCGTGTGTTTAATCTCACTGGACAGACCATATCATCCATTTCTTTGTTGTTCCTCTGCAGCAGCGCCTCAGGATATCAGTTTACTGTGTGGAGTGAATAACCAAGGACAGTAACACATTGGGAACTTGGTAAAAGTGTGATGGTCCAAAAAAGTGGCACAGGAAAGAGGATTTAAATACAGACTCACACAGAAAACATAGAGGTAACATTAAAACAGTCTTTACGGGTACTTTTTTTACTCCATGTTGAAATATATCCTAGTTATTCGGACATTTTAAAAGTCTCAAGAAGTAATTCAACTTTAGAGTGTTTATAGTAATTCATGACTTAACCCACATGTGGGGGACAGGCACAGTAGTAATGACCCAATGTGCAGTCCTGCCCTATTTTCCCATCTACTGTCTAATTGGGTAAAAAAGTTCAACTCCTCTTCATCTAATATGCAAGTTTGCAAAGGCAGAACACTTCAACTTTCACAGAAGCCATTTAGAAACTAAACAGACAGGCAAGCAAGTCTATAAGTGTCCGACAGGGAGGCATGTTCAAAGCCGGGGTTACGTAGGGAATCTAGCAAAAGAGTGAATGCTGGTTGGAGAGCACATATATACTGGAGCTGATGACTAATGGGGAGCAGGTGTGTAGTCAGGTGACTGCTAAGGTGATATGTTGAGGGAAACACACTTGAAGAAAACTGGTGGACAGGTGAGAAAATGACAGGAGATGGTAGTTATGCAGGAGAAGCGCAGCGAGGGGATGATTAACTTGATGATGAATGAAACCAATGCAAAAAGTAGCATTTCCTCTTTCCTCAGCTTTCTTATTCACAGTTTGATATGTGTCACTCATGTATATAAACACATATCTATATGTAGTCTCTGCAAAAAACATAAACATCTATGACAGAGGGGACAAAACGAACAAACCCAACCTGCTTCGCTGCTTACCAAATTCACATAATGCTCACCCACTGAAAATAGTTAAAATGTCATACTCGTCACTGAAAAACCAATACACACCACAGTGAGACAAAGGCTAATAAACATGTCCATTTATTTTCATTTTTGGTTAATCCTTTAAATTTATTCTGATTAATTAATTAAATTGTGAAAAAGGGCCAAGGATTACTTAACTGTGACAGCCCTGCATTATGTTTATTATGTTTATGTCAAAATAAGCTATTAATTGTAACTTTAAAATTAAAATTTCACTCTTAATAAACTGGTGACTAATGTAAATCAGTGGCTCTGCTCTTCACCTGCACACAAAGAAATGAGAATACAAACAGCATTGCTCCTGTCTGTCTGTTCGTATGTGTGCGTCTCAAACAGACTGCAGCGGTCTGTCCGTCATTAAGAATCTCCTCCCTCCCTCTGCTGCAAAAGCTGAGCCCAGGAAGCTGTAGTTAAATTTTACAGCCGATGGTACACTTAGAGTTGGAGTCCGCGCATCAACAGTGCCCCATCAGCCACACAAAATCAATACACAAACTGTAAATGCAACTTTATGACCGGCGGGTGTGTATGTGTGTGCGTGTAAGTATGTGCTCATAAAAACGCCATTCTCTTTGTTACCCAATATCAGGAACCCAACCAGAAGCAAATGAGCCGGCATAAAAATGGTAATTCCCCTTTGATTTCCTCGGAGCATTGTAAAGGCTCCTTCATTATTGGGAAGACATGAAATTTCTTCTGTAATCCTCGGTTATCACCGGACGGTAAGCCTATAGCATAAAAGTGACTTCAACAGTGCTGACTGCTTTATGTTTTGCCCTGCTGACCAATCAGATTAGATTTGGAGTCCCATCTGAGTTCAGCATGCCTTGCGGATTTAGTCTTTAATTTATCCAGTTGAGAGATATCTTCCACGCCCAAATGCTGCCCAAAGCACTACTTTGCTGTTTTGACAGTAGTTTGGGATTTCTACTGCTCGGTTTAAGCTCTGCAACCTTTAGGCTACCACCACCCACATTTCCAGCTTTCCGAAAAACATGAAGGGGTAGAAAAATATAAGTCAACTTGCCTGGCGAAGTGAGACTAGTAGGACACACAAAAGAACATGAATTAAATATTCTGATACTCTGCACTGTTGAAGCACATTTCAAAAGTTCTTCATTATCAGTAGATGACTACACTCAGGAGAGAACTTCTTGGTCTCTTCGGGAAGGGTTAGGGTCCATATAAATTAGTGGTGGGCAGCCAGTCTCCAGGCCAGTTCCAGTGTCCTCTCTAAACCCTAAATCCTCACAGACATCACCCTTGACATCATCATTCAGGAGGGTGTGAATGCTCCAAGCACTGCCTGAGGAATTGGACTGCACTTCCACTGAAATCACATTTCCGGGACAGAGAAATAAGAAATAAAAAAATGTAGGATTTTCAAATTGGATATTCTTTGCTTTGGAATTAATATTTTACGCTACATTAAATCTAACCTATGACTCGTTTTGTCATTCCAGTATTCATTTGGCGCGGACCCACTGAATTCTTTGTTGACTCCTCTTGAGGACGAACTGTTGAAGACGACACATACTTACTGTGGTAAATCCCACGCGCTCTTCACCAAGAAGCTGGCACACAGCCTGGCAAACATCAACAGGAAGGCCCCAAGTGGACGGTGACAAAAATGAATGACAATGATGGAATAGAGGCCCAAAAACAGACTCTTTTTAGCCTCAGTTTTACAAGATTTGTTGCCAAGACAAGGAACGGTGCTAATTGTGGCTGGCCATATGTACTTGCTGTCCTTGATCAAGAAATTTAATGCCTAACATCTAATCTTGAAACCCTGCTTGAACAGCAGGACATTTTTTTTCGACTGAAACACAACCACTATAGCTTAGTAAACAGTTTGTTATCTGACAAACTGATTTAAGACTAACTGCTCACTTCTTGTAAATTGCTCTGGATAAGAGCGTGATCTAAATGAAGCGTAAGCCAGTACTAAACTTAGCAAACACAAAAATGTGTGCTACAGGTGTACACGCAGGCTTTTAAATGATTTGGCTCAATTCTGTCAGAGAGTTTGAATATTTTTATAGTTAACTGAGAACTGGGGAGTTGTTTTTTAAACCAACAGTTTCTCTTCCATGTCGTTGTATTCTAGTGCCTTTGGTTATTGACTAAAGGAGATCATTCCTTGTGCTGCAAAAGATCTGTAAAAGTTTGGAAGAGGAGCTCTTGACTTTCCATATTGGAGAATTTATTGAACCATGTGAAAAACTTTTATTATTAAAAGAGACAAAACCATATCAGAACTGGACAATGGGCTTTTTCTGCAGGGCCCGTTTTCTTAGATATATGCACTGGACCACTTTTACAACCTTCAGAAACCACTTGATTAGCAACAAGATGGTCATTCATGTAAAAATAAGGTACTGTATTGTGAATTTTCAAGAGACTGTATAAATGATTTCTGCAATTCTTCATGTTATTTCTACAGTAGTAGGGGATAAGCTTATAAAACCTCTGTTAGAGTACTGGTACACAGGTTATATAATTCATATTTTGACTAAACAGGATGATTCACATACTGCACTGTTCACATATGTACTGTAGGTGCCATCCCTGCTGAGAAAATATTGTTTTTATGTCCTATGTTGGTCTACATTTTTGTGATATCAGGTTCTAAGTAAACTTTTTTACATTTTCATCTGTCGGTTTGAGCCTGAATGTTTATGATCATAATTAGATATTAACTACTACTTTTTTTTTTTAAAGGATGTGTTGTGTCAATCAAGACACACAAGTATGCTTAAAATCCTGTTTAGTTAGTTTTGATACACAGTCTATCAGCATACACTCGTGCAGAAAAATGCTGTTGAACATGAGAATAAGCTACAAATTCCTCTCCTGATACCAAAGTGTTGTTTTTTTTGTTTTTTTTTTTTTTTACTGTAACTGGTTTTTGCACCTTTGAATGTATTTTGGACGCTAAGGGTTGAAATTAAAATGTTATCATTATCAGTTTCATGTATTGTATGGTTGTATTGTTAGAATATCCTTTGTTACATTTCCATGTTTACTGGTTTATATGTCTGTGTAAAAAATGTGTCTTTTTTTATATTAAAGATCATTTCAGTTTTGTAAGATTGTGTTATTTTTAACCACCAGAGGGTAGCGTTTTTTCATATGTCCACTAGTGTTGGGTGAAGAAAATATCTTTTTAGCTTTTTTCTTAAAAGGTTTGTTATACTTATATGAGTGTGTTTTAAAGAAGGAAAAATGTTATTTTATTATAAAAGATAAAATATTATAAGATAAAACTCTCAGATATTCTACATAGAAGCCATTTCTGAGGTTTTAATCAAAATACCACTTTATTTTTACATTGTTTGCTGTCATATGGGTTTGGATCAGCCAAATATAAACATCTCACATTTGATTTTTCTATCTTAACCAGTATATGGCACCTTTTTTTTCCAACTTGAAGATTGATGCTATGTTTCTATCGCCTCCTTGGATAGATCAATGGACTTGCCAATAATGTATGACTAGCCCACCCGAGGTGCTACACCATTTCTGCCTCAGCTCTAGGTGCTCATAAAGTGTAAGTGATGGACCAATAACACAGCAGTATACAGCTGCTTGTCTGTGACACTGTATGGCATTGACTATAGGGAATGAGTTTATGCTTATTCCCATTAGGTGGGGGATACAACCATCCGTTTATGGCTCCTGAGGTAGTTTGATTCATTGCACCAGAAATATCCTTCATTCATCACTATATATCCATATGAGAGCTTATCAATTACCTTTATTGACCTGTGTGCTTAAATGCAACATGTAACAGGCCAGGTCCCCAGGGAGAGTGAGACAATGGCTTGAATTGAGCACCATGTTGAAAAATTCAATATCGTCCATCCTTCCAAGGTTTCATTTTCCTGAAACTACATGTTTTATATCATAATAAATAACTCTGATTTTTATTTCTTTTGTGCCACCACGGCTGGAAGAGAAACTATTTAAAATAAATACGTGACCTCCAGCATTTAGAGCGAGTTCGAGTGGGTAGAGGGGAAGATGAGGGGAAAAATGGGGACATCACAGAATAATTAAATGTGAATGTGTGTGTGTGTGTGTGTGTGTGTGTGTGTGTCTGTGTTTGTGAGGGTCAAAAAAGGGAGACATAAAAATTCCAGGAAAGGTTGGAGATTTTTCCTCATTGTCACAGGGCATAATGTTGAAGAGTTCATAGTGGGAGGACAGAGAAAGGGCTGATGGAGTGTGTTAGCAATGGAAAGAACAAGGCTGTCATAGCCAATATAGCAATTAGGGCATTTTGTTGCTTCGGTGCTCTATCTTTTGGATATTGCTCTCCTGAAAACAGTTAGACCTCACAATGATATCATCATGAGAAAACAGAAAAATATTCATGGTGGAAGCTCATATAGATGTGCTTTATATTGTAGCTGTAAATATATAGTGGGATGATTATGAGTTGTATTCATTGATTACAAAGGGTGAACAACCTTAACCATGAGGGATATATGCCACAAAACACCTATTGAGCTAGAGAGGGCTTTAAATATAATATGGAGGAACTCATTTTCTCTTTCACAGAAGGACAAGGATTTTAGATAAACTGAAAGCACAAGAACCTAAAGAGGTGGATAAGTGAAGCTTGATAAATCCTTTTTTAGATCACAGGTCAAGGGGAAACTTGCTGCATCCATCAACATGAGCTACATTGATGCTATGCCTCTAAATACAGTGAGATAACAAAACGAGCATCTACAGCTATGCTATACTGTGCTAAGCTGTACTGAGGTCCAGCGGCACTTTGACCTAAATGCTACCATGGTCACAATGACAATGCTTATATTTGGATGTTTGGAGGGCATGTTGGATTGCTAACATTTGCTAATTACAACTAAACACAGAGTGCAGTTGAGGCTAATTGGGAATGTCATTAGTTTTGATGCATGATGGACTAACAAACCATCCCTCCAGCCATTTTGTCGCAACATCTGCTCGTAGGATTAAATAGATTCACAACTAATAATTCACTACTTTCACAGTGTATAAGGCATACACTATAAAAAGTTTATGAGTTGTAACTAATGTTAATTAAATTCTTGAATTGATTTTGGTTGTTGAATTGTCCATTGTCCAGAACTTCCTGTATGACCAATTTTAACCCCTATCGACAGACATGAATGTCAATTGTTGGACGTTTCCCCAAAATCCTGGAATATATTCAATGCCTGATCACAACATTTTTTAAAATCTTGCCTCTACAATATCTGCACATGACAACTATGCTATGGTTAGGGAAACACACAACACGCACGGTTATGGCAAACTATGGTTAAGATATGTTAGTGCTGGGCAACTAAAACACTTGGTTAAAATTAGAAAAGATTGCGGTCATAATTAATAAAAAGGTGAATGTGAGTTTTAGGGTCAGATATGTGCTACATGCCCATCCATCAACCCGACCTCCACACACAAATTTTCCACCTCACTACGTAAAACGCACACTACTTCCTGCATTGGCACTGGACATAAATCATGAGGGGTGTAATCACCCGATGTAGACGTAAAAAACCTTGATCTACTTTTTCTTTAGGTCTATGATTTGCAGCCAGTACCAAGACATAACACCAACCAAAAGAGATTTTTCATAATCCAGAAATCTAAATGTTCCTTACTGAAGCGTATTACTGATCAAAACATTAATAAATTATTTATTAACCAAATATAAAGCATGTCGGATTAGAAAGTGGTACAGATAGTACCAGTCAAAAGTTTGGACACACTTTCTCATTCAAATGAATGGTAAGCTGTGTCCAAACTTTTGATTGGTTCTGTACATCTATGGGCTCTGTGAGCTTTGGCTGTGCTTGTATATATTTGTCATTTATAGTGAGTGTATGCTTTGATCATAAGTTCCTCCTCTTCAAATGACTTGCCTATATAAAAAGACAAGACAGCATCTGTCTGATTATGACAGCTTGAGTCTTAACATACATACAGTACTGTATATGGATGCATAATGCACAGGTGTTCAAACATGCATACACACAGTCACTCTCATACTTTATACAACTTCTTCTCCGCACATTTGAGCATGTATGTCATATCGTACTTCTAGATTGCACAGTAGGGGGTCATTTACATGTTGTAATAGGGTCTACATATCACTGCTGTAGGAGATAAGAGAGACAGAGAGAAGCATGAAGGCCTGAGTGTTCCTCACAAACAGAATGTCATATTCAGAGCTTCTTATTTACATGAGTGTGACTACAGGGTACGTTTGATGCCCAGTGAGATGGAATATGACATCTTTGCTCACACTGACACAGAATTCGCTTCAGTGATCCACTCGTTACGTCACATAAAAAGAGAGAAAGAGAGAGAGTGATGGGTATTTCAACAGATCGGTTTATTTACTTCACAGCTTATTTTCTGTGTGTGTTTGTCAGACCCGACACTGCAGATGCCACAAAGCCAAGCCAAAGGATGTCTGTCCAGCTCTCTGCAAAATCCTGCTGCTTTCAAGGGAGCCAGCATTCAGGAATCTCCCACCATTATCAGGCCGTCTGCCAAATATGGTCCATGTCCTTGTTTTTGTCTACATGTTCCTTCCTTCTTTACCCCCTTTTCATCTTCTGTCCTGCCTGCTTTTTTACATTCCTAAATTCCTATCTTCACACTTTATTGCTACAAGAATCCACCTTTGAAATCCACCTCAGTGTCTGACCCAGTTTCTCATACCTGATGTGCATTTCTTTTTTTTTTTTCCCCGCACCCATCAGAGGGCATGGAAACTTTCAAAGACAAACCACACTGCGAATACAAAAATACCCAATGCGCTCATCAAACATGCTCATATTTTTTCTGCTGCTCGAGAAACAGCATCTGAATGATTTCAAAGAGGGATTTTGTTGCAGAAGTTCTCACCTCCACACATTTCAAGAGCGCCCAATGTGAGGCTGTGCCTGCTTAGAAATGCTAGCCTTGGGGATATGAGCTCCTTACCTTTGTACTAGACCGCAGGCGCACATGAGAGCCAAAACAAGGCTGCTACAGTAAGGCAAATGTATCCAAGGACAATAACGAGACGCTATTGTCTTCATAAGCATGACAGATTATTGAGTTGCTGCTTGCCAGGTTGCAACAAAATGGGATGTTCAGTGGGGTTTTGAAGTGCTTTGAGTATCTGGATTTGCTATTATAAAAACTAGCATCAGTGTTAAAAGAGCAAAGCTAGATGATTCTCCACAGAGTTTTAGTCACTCCTGTTTTAAGACTTTCTTTAAATGTGCGCTTTACGCTGATGTGATATAAAGTAACATAGAATAGAAAAATATATTATGGGAATACAATCAGATGCACATGTGCACAGCATGCATTCACACAGGAAATGCATACAATACACACGCATCACACACAGACCCCATCTGCTCTCCCCTGTCTATAGATCCCACATAAAACTTGAAGCCAAAGCAGAAGGGCACTGAGATAGAGGGGCTGACATCAGAAATGAAAGTGACCCTGCCGCTTTTATATCCCAGTGTACCCTGACCCTCCTCCTCTTTTTCCCTGCTGCATCCTCATCGTACAACAATAGATTTCCCATTACCGCTCCCTCCTTCACTCCATCCCTCAATCACAGCTCGACAATATTTACCCCCAGAGTGATCTGCTTCTGTGTCTGGTCATATGAGCATTTTGTGCATGGTTGCAAAAATATTGTCATAGAAACACGGATGTGTACGATGTACGATTACGGGTACAGTATTTGGGTATGTGTACAGTCATATGTGTGTGTGGTGTGAAGTGTATAGCTTCATTGTGTTCCAAAAGCCCAGAGCTTATCTTTCCCTTTCTCCTCTTTTTACCCCACTCTCCACTGTCCCTCACTCACACACACACACCAACACACTCTCTCTTTCCCCTGTGAGCTTTTCAATTAGGTAATTACAGTGGCAGTGAATAGAGCTCTATTGTAGAAGCACCTGTCCCCCCATAGACAGCAATTACCTGCCAGGCTGGAGGGGAGTTGCAGGCTATTGTCTGTGTGCATATAAATGTGTGTGTGTGTGTGTGTGTGTATGTGAGAATCCGTGGCTGTGTCTGTATGTCTCAGCTCAGCCCGTGCATGTACTGTACAGTATGTGCATCTAAGCTGGTGTGTTTGTGCGCACACCCTTTGCAGCATGAAAGAGTCCATTGTGTGTGCGTGTATGTGTGTGTTCAAGACGAGGTTGCACTTAATTAATCATATTCAGTGACAGTAATGGAGGAAGTTTTAGAAAGTCTAGTTTTTTATTGAGCTCATGTTTACCGGTATAATTTCAACCTATTTTTCATCGTGAATATGTGCATTGTACATGTTAAATGCCTGTGCTACATTCAGGGTATGTAAGCGACGTGCCGTGGGAGTGGAGCAGCAGGATTTTGCCTGGAGGTTGGAGCAGCTAAGATACCGCTACCTCCTATGAGCATGACACGTTCACCACATTGTTAAACACTTTGTTAACATTTTAAGGGCTGCTATGAAGCAAACCATAGTGGGTTTTTTCTTAGCATGAGAAGAGAGTAAGTGGAGAGAGGCAAAGAGAAGATTTGGAGTGATTACAGAATGCTTTGAGGAAATTGCTCCCACTTATATACACTTATATACCAGGCCGCAAGAGCTATGCTCAATAGAAATGTTAAAAGTCCTGGAAAGATTGAAAAGGGGAGAATAGTTAAATTTATTTGTTTTTTAAATCTGACGCATGTCACTGTGTGGTGCTGTATTTGTTCTGTTGCTATAGCTAGCTATTTGCATTGTGGTGATTAGTTGTGTCAGTGATTGCTTCCAGCTAGAGCTGCAACAATTAGTTGATTTATTTATTAGTTGCCAACTATTGAAATAATCACTATTACTATTCTGATAATCAATTAATTGTTTGGAGTCATTTTTTAAGAAAACAATGAAATTCTTTGATTCCAGCTTCTCAAATGTATAGAAAGAACAGATTTTCTGGTTTATTTAGTCTTCTGGTAAACTGAAAATCTTTGGGTTGTGGACTGTTGGTTGGGACAAAAGAAGACATTTGAGGACGTCACCTTGGGCTTTGGGAAACAGTGACAGAGATTTTTCGCCATCTTCTGTTTGAGTAATCACAAAAATAATTGACAGATTAATCAATAATGAAAATAACCGTTGCTTGCAGCCCTACTTCCAGCCTGTGATTGGCCCAGTCACCATTAATATGGCCAGTTGTTAAGTTTACTAGTTTGTCCCATTCAGCAACTGCTGTCCCTAAAACTCCTCTCATACTGCTATTACTGTTTGCTTTATGCTCAACTCCCTCCTGGATTAATTTTGTTATTCGTTGGTTCATTACCAATTCTCAGATCATATTTAGAGCTGGTATACACTGTTCATTTGATGTAAAGCATAACTAGTAAATGTAACTAAATTATAAAACCAAAAAATAAAAAAAATAAAACCATCATCCATCGCTTTTTTTAAATTTAAAGGTAATGTGAAAGCCTGCTGTCTCCCTTTGCATTAATTGTGTAGTGTGATGCTACTAGTTGCGTTCTTGATGTCATTGCTTGAGACATACAAGTCTGGTGTTAAATGTGTCACTTTCAATGTGTTGGCTTTGTTTCAAAAATACATTGGATGAGTGTAGTGGAAGCTTACACGAACATTGTCAACATTATACCTACAGTAATTATAATAAGTGGAAGATGCTTTGCAATTTGTCACCAGTTACCTTCTGCAAATACCATGAAGTGTAAGGATTATGTTTTAAATGTTTTGATAATCCATGATACTTACATGTATAACAGTCAAGTGCAAAGTTAAGATGTACCAGGAAAGAACAAAGGTTTTTGAGTTTATTTTGTGCTCTTTTACATGATACAGTAACTGTGCTCACTTGTAAGACTGAATCTAGTAATTAATGATAATGCACTCTTTACTCAACATATTAAATAAAAGCTCACTTTCTGTCTTAAATAAAAAACAGTACAGCAAATTGCACCATTAAATACTTGTTGTCCATTCAGGCAGCAGATATGTATTTGTCCAAATTACACCCTGGTGGGTCTTGTGGTGGTGTCTTGGCAGCTCCCTTGTGTGTTAATTTACGCCTGTGTCCGTTTTATAGTGAGCACCTATTGATCTGCTTGGACACACATGTAAGGCTCTAAAGCTCTGTTAAGACAAGGCAAAATGTTTGCTACGAATTGATGGCAGCCTAACATATGTGCATGTGTGTGTGTGTGTGTGCGTGCGTCCAGTGTTTCACACTGTATAATTCTCAAATCTCTAAAGGTGGCAAAACACGTCAGTAACGCCCTATCACATCTGTTCCCATGACGATAAGGATCTACTCCGTTAATTAAAGCCCTCTACATCTTGGTTATGCTATGTGACGGACAGGTTAAAGTGTGAACATTTCCATTAGGCATACTGCACATGCACTAACGCACCGACAAACACTCACATAAACACAAATACCATAATTTAGTAATGTGATGTACTAAGTGGAAGACTATAAATGCTCTATTGTCTCTCAATCTGTTTACAGCTCTGTTATTTCCCCAGGTAAAATCAGTGACGCATGAAGAGGATTTGTCGTCACATACGTTCTATCACTGACTGCTTTGCGGCTCCCAAATGATGTCAATGAGGAAAATGCATAGCGACTAATGGTTAGGCATCTTGGCGGGGCTCCAAGTCACCGTAATCAAATGCATTCAGAGTTTATCAGCCGTGTTTATCGGGCTTAGCGTTCTTGATGTTCCGGGTGGAGGATGTGAGACAGGACATGAGGCTGATGGTTGTGATCAATCACTGATAGCATCACACGGGACTAACGAGGTCTCCTAACGACGGAACATGGAAATAGGATATAATTGGGAAAACTTGTGATTATCTACCTCCAAAGATGGATTCATACTGTCTGGGGAGACTTGGGAAGGAGGAAGTGAGGAGAGGAAGAAGTGAAATAAAGAGGTCAATAGCAATAGCAGGCAGCAAAGTGGATAGAAAGATTTATTGGTGACAGGATATTCACTGGTTTGACTTTGACTTGTCCATCAAAAGTCATGCATCCTGAATCCTAGAGAGACAACTGGGAGTCTACCTGCTGTCTGTTATAAGATAGAACATATTGATCCCAAAGGATTTCTTGTGTCTACAGAGCCATAGTCAGGATTTTAGAAATACTGAGGTCATGGGTCCAAATACCACAGTCAGTTTATCACTTCAGTCTAGACTAAAATATCACAACTGTTGAATGGATTGCCATGAGATTGTATACAGCCATTCATGGTCCCCGGAGGATGAAGCTGACTGAATTTGGTTGTCCCCTAACTTTTCCTGTAACACTATCATGAGGTTGACATTTTTGTTTTTTAGGGAAATGTCTCAACAGCTATCGGATGATTTGCCATCAAATTTGGTACAAACATTCATGGTGCCCAGAGGATGAATCCTAATGATTTTGGTGATCCTCTGACTTTTCCTGTTGTGCCACCAGATAGTCAAAGTTTTCACTCATCCAGTGAAATGTCTCACAAAATCTAAAACATGGATTAGCTCACAGTTTATACAGACATTCATGGTTCTCAGAGGATGAATCCTACAGACTATGGTGTTCCCTTTACTTTTTCTCTTGCACTTTCCTCATTCCTTTTTGAATGAAATGTCTCAACAACTTTTGATTGGATTGCCATGAACTTTGCAGCAGACAGTTATGTCCCAAAATTTCAATTTGTTTAATACGTTTATGACCAAATACCTGCAAAATGAATGACTTTCCCATCATTTGCAGCTAAGTGTTACCATGCTGACACACTAAACTAAGATGGTGAACATAGTAAACATCATACCTGATAAAAATCATGAATGGATGGAATGTTCAAAATGTATGCATTTTCACACTGTTTCTTACATTTTCAACTTTATCTACTCATTCATGCTTTCAGCTACAAACGTCATTCAAACTTTGTAATGTTCCACATCTTGCATACATTGAAGGTATTATTCAACTTTTGAATCCCATTAAAACTTTTTAAAATATTCAACTTTGTTTGAATCTTAGTTATAATGGAAGTCAATCAGAAAAACATTCAAGCACATTCATTTTCAACCTCTTCCAAATCATTCATACACTCACGTAGAAACTTCATTCAAGCTTTAAACAATTCACAACACTTGGGACTTTCTCACATTAATTCAACATTTTCATATCATTCATACTTTTTACACAATGGCAGTTCAAGTTTCATAAAGTTTATAGCCCTTCTCAGATCTTCATATTTGTGTGTATTGGGTGGAATGTTCAGATCCAGAGTATGTGCTATAGGTCCAGGCCTTCAAATTTTATCAAAAATCTTCAACACATTATCATTGTACTCCCACAGCTTCCGCTTCACAAGCACAATTTATACATCAAAATGTAGACAAATTTGTCCTCTCTCATCCAATTTTCTTCCATCGAAATAGGACTCAGGGTTTTTGAATAAATTGTCTAAACGGGTAGAGAGTGCTGTCTAAAAGTCTCTATTGCCCATGTTATCTGAAGCATCTCTGAAGCTACTTGTCAAAAACAGAGATGATGGTGATATACTGTATAATTTATCACAGCTCCTTTATTTCAAATCATACAGACACATAAACACACACACACACACACACACACACACACACACACACACACACACAGTGTCATTTGTATGTGTTAACAGGGAAGTAGGGATGGACCTAGTATTTCAAAAATAAAAGTGCTTATAATTCAACTCTTGTCAGGGTTTAGACCTCAGCTGATGTTTTATCTTTATTCCAACAAAGACAATTAAAGTAAACCTCAACATCATCTCAGTGCACTTAAGCTCATTTAAGTCCTTGCTCTAAAACTCCCATTTGAACTTCTTTCATTACTTACTCTATATTTTGCATGCTTCATCCCTTTCCCACTTTTCCAACTTCTTCACACTTCTTCAGCTGCCTTTTCATGCATTTTCAACTCTTATCTATTGATTCATACTCCATTCAAACCTTAAAATGTTCCACATCTTTCATACATTAGGAGTTTTATTCAACTTTTAAATCCTATCCATACTTTTTGAAAATATTGATTGAGATTCCCTAATTTGACCCACCCATTTCCCACTTTTTCCAACTCATTCATACCCCTTCAGCTGCTTCTTTATCCAAATTAAAGCCAGCAGTCCAATTTAGAGTCAGTCTTTCAAAAGCCAGCATTCACATTGCAATTTCTTCAGAAATTGCATTTTCTAGTTCCTTTCAAACTTTACCATGAATTACCTATTTACTCAGGAAAGTGTTCAAGGAAATACTATTATGGTTTTTAATCTATCCCTCTTGAGATGAAAAAAGTCTCTTTTTCCGAGTCATGGAACCAGCGGCAGTGAGGCAGGCAGAACCAGCCTGTGGATCCTCCTGCTGAGGTGAACATATTAAGGGCACTTCAGCTGCTCAGACAGGCCTCACTTTGATCTGGGAATACAGAGTTCCCAGCACTGACAGCTTATGTAAGCAGCAGAACCCAGCCTGTCGCTCACATCATCGCCACTTTGGGTGAAAGAAACGGCTCACGCTATCGAGTATGCAGACGTGGAAACAACACTGTGAGAATGGGTAACAAAGCAAAAGAATAAGACACTGACACATTTTTGGGTTTTTGAGAGCGGAACATCTCAATTGAAGAAGATTGGTGAAGAGGTCTCGGACATCTCAAACATAACACCACAGTCACGCTGCAGTCAAGGTCATTCACAGAGCGATGACTTCTAAATCTGTACGTGCTGCTGCTGTGATGGTGAAATGGAAGTGAAATAAATGTCCTGAATACTCTAGCTGTCCAATGAAATGATTCCACTTTCGAAGGACTCATTCATTAAGAGGTTAATGACTCGAAATCTGAAATTAATTTAACGTCCAATGAAACATTCCCTGTAAGTGTGTATGAGAAGGGTTGGACTGCACTCAGCCATCAGCCTAATGTTCTTAAAAGTCAAGATGAATGGACCCCTCCCTTCTTCGTGATCTCCATTTCTATCATACATGGGCTGTTGCTTTTTTCATGGCCAGATTCAATTCATGGTTTAATTAACATTTTGGAACCAAACAGACAGTCATGTCTTCAATAGCACAGCTGGCCTGAGATGTATTTATGGATGTGGTAAAGTGAGAATAAAAAAGCTCAGAGATTTTGACTTAGAGATGATTATATTATTTGACTGAGCCATATATGAAGCCACACTTGACAGCTAGTGGAAGACTACCTTTATTGTCACTGCACTGGTAACTAAAAAAATCCTTCCATTCCTTCTTTCACAGGGGAGCAATAAAACCAGATGGCAACTAAAATGATCCATGTACACAGTACAATGACAGTTTCTAATCATAATTTACTCTGAGCTCATCACAGCGATGTTGTGTTTGCAAAGTGGTTAATTCCTTTTTGATTCAGTGCCATCATAAAAAGACACACTCTTTGTGGAAGTGAGCACTATTTCAGTTGTCAGTGCGGCTACTGGCTTACTGTCAGCGTTATATTGGCTAATGGTAATTAAAGCTTTAAATTTTGATCATTGGTGATTGAAGCACTCAATATTGGTAACAGTGATTAAGCTATCACTGCAGGGCAAGGTCATTTCCGCTTTCCTAGTGCAGACTGCCTTTCATTTGTTTATGTGTTTTCAGTACCTAATGGCAACTAGTTCACATGTATTAAATATACTGAATGTACAAATATGAGGGACATTTTTGAGCAATTTTCTTTAACCGCCTATCAGTTGTTACTGCTGCATATTTAATAAGAGGAATGTAAGTCCAAATATGGAACAGGAAATTTGCTGAATGTCATCCCTGTGCAATCTGTCCTGCTTCTCTTCACCTCTGTGATCCAATAGAGGTGAAATGCCAAGAATGTAATATCAAAATATGACAGTAATCAAGAAAGGTACACTGGCTTTTATCTGGATTTGCCTCATTAGTGCACATCATAAAAAGAACGTGTTTTCTTTTTCAACCATATGAAGAACAGTGCTTCAGGTATATCGCTATGGCAAGAAAAGCCTTTCTCATTTTAAAACATAACATAACATAACCACAGATATAAGTATTTTATTTGAGCTTCAAAGTTCGTTTTTTCACAGCAGACAAAATAATCTCACCGCACTGTCAGTTTAGTAGCTGTTCTAGCACTTTCATTCACATCACATGATCTTCATCAGCAAGTGGTTGTGGCCAAGTTGTCATGGAAATACAGATGTTCATATTTCCATTTAGAGCGCTTTTACACACAACAGAAAGCTGAGCTTTAGTCAATGATTGTTTCTGTTTGTTGTGCATGTAATTGTGATGCAGTTGCTCCAGTCTGTGCTTTGGAAAGCCTACAATATGTCACCAGTACAAAACATACTTCAGTACAACTCATCCTTGTGTCTCATCTCATCATGTACAGCCTTATATTGTTGTATACACTACAGAAATGTTGACAAAGGACTACTGGAAGGATATACAATGAATTAAAATTTCAGGATTAAGATGGAATTATACAAAGTGTGCGATCATGTCAGTCCTCACAAATAACTGCAAAAATGTTTTTCTCAAGGATTTCTTACTTTGTTCTTCCATTTTTTTTAAGTGTTTATTCATGTTTCCCAGCTGTGTCTTCAATGCCATTTCATGCTGCATTGTGTGACAATAGTCAAATATCTCACTCAAAATTGAGCAATTATGCTGCAAATATGCACACAGGCAGGATTTCCACAGTGATCTTACTACATGCTCACCACTGTATTGTGTGGCACTCAGACACATGATGCGAGCTTACTGAAGACAAGAGACAGATATAGATTGTTTAGATTTACAGCTCTGCAGAGGAATAATTACATCTTCTAATTGTGCCAAGTCTGAGCTCTCAAGGGAACAACACTGCTCCAAAACAAAGAAAGATTAATAATGAAATGATGAGACATGGGCTATCAGAGGATGATGCGCTGGGAGGAAGCTATGGTTTAAAGATCTGGACAAGCTAAGACTTAATCACTTTATCTGATTGGTATTTGAAGCCATGAATCTTAATTAGCAAGCATTAGGATCTTTTTGGCAGTTATGCGGGGTCCATTTCCATGATTGGACGCTGCCTGTCTGTCAACCCAAGTTAACATACTGCATAAATATTTAGAAAACTGCTAGAGAAAATATGAGATATGAACGATAAGCTGTTAATTTGGATTTGAAACAGTATTAAGTATAGTATTTTGCATGACATTTTAATTTTACTTAGGAAAAATGTTAGTAATAACCAACATTTTTCAATTTGGAAGTAAATTTCTCTCAGAGATTTAGGCAGATTATAAGATCTACAGACTGGACTGAATTTATACTAAATCAGCCCTCCTCTGTCACCTTCACTGTTGAAGAAAAGTCTTGTTTCTGAGCTTCTGCTGCTGTTGTTGTTGCATTTTTTGTCTCATAATTAATGATTTCCTATCTTTCCCGCTTTGTCTATAGCCCTTTGTCTCTTCATGCTAGCCACTGTGTACTGTATCCTCTTCTCTTTGTCTGCCTTAATTATGGATGAATTGGAGACAATGGGCCTTTTAATTGATAGGCCTTTCTCTCCGCTTCCAGGTTCTCTATCATTCCTCGCCACAGGTTCTCAAAATGGCTGCTTTTGTACCTGCTTCCCCCCATACCTCAATTATTAACAAACCAAACGGTCGTACTGGTTACCTGCAGATAAGCAGCTACCCTAATTCAGTTAGCTTGTTATCTCATCATTCGGAAAGTAAAATGAAAGACGCTGGGAAATCACCTAATTAGCCACTTTGATGTATTGTCCCTTTGTAAGTATACGATCAGCAAAAAGATTAGCTTGCTGTTCAAAACCTGGATTAAGAACACACTGGATTTTTTCTGTGTTTTTGTTATCTTTTTGAATTATTTACATTCTGATCTCCCATTTTCTCTCTCTAGGTGCACAAAAATTCAGCTGCCCTTTTCCTACAGAGCCTCTTTAGCATCACCAGGGGTAATTTTGAAGGAATGCTAATCTATGATTCAGTTTGATAATATGTATATGAAATATTCACACTTCTCTCCCTCTCACCACGTTGATTTTTGCATCCTACAGTAAGCTGCAAGCTCCCTCTTTGTGGCAGCATGTGTCTGATATTGGCAGTGGCTCTCAGGGAGATGTATGTGTGTGTGTGTGTGCGTGTGTGGAAGACATGTGGGAATCACTCAGACGAGTATTCTTCTTGACAGTTGCTCGCTGCCATCCGATGCCTCTCACCTGAGGCAGAGGCACAGCCGTCCTTCAAAACCATCTGCCTGTCGTTCACTGCTAATTGATTTGTCCTTGGATGAGGTGTTTGGGAATGCTTCGGGGAGAATATGTATTTTGACAGATGCTCTGCATGAGAATGTGTACCATACACAAAAAAGGGCGGGGCCTTGACTGGAAGACGCTTTTGGCGCCTTGAGGTGAATTAGTCGTCTTTGTGATGCGATGAGTTGTTTAAACAAAGCAGCGGGGAGCTTAATGGCGAGGCGTCTCAGCAATTTTACAGCAGCAATCTGGTTTGTTTTCTGTGTGCTTCAAAGTACATTAAACTCTGTCTCTTTCTCTCGACAATAATTCTCTTTTGCCCTCCGGTAGCTCCTTAACTAAGCCAGCAGTTTTCGCAGTCTTTAGGGATTCAAGCCAAAATGCAAGAAAACACCATCACAGGAGGGGGTGGCCTCCCTGCCTTTTTGAAACAGCCTGATATCGCTTCGAAAACACTTTCCCATCAGCTGTAGACAAATGCTGGGAGTTTTTTCTGACACAACAGCCTTATGATAGCCTGCACTTTTTTCCAGCAAAACCATGGAAGCAATAATTAATGAAGGAAGTGCGAAATTATTCAAAAAGAAAAAGGCTGCAAGCCATAAGTTGAATACTAAAGCCTTTAGTTTGAGATATACATGTACTATATGTTCACAAGAGATTGCTCAAGAACTGAATTTTTTTGAACACTAAACCCATTTCCCTTCCCCTAAAAGATCACTTCACCACCAACTCAACTCGCCAAAAATTGTCTGGGAAAAATGTAGGTTATTAGCAGCATGATGTGCCCTTAACAAGAACCTTTATAAGTCAGAAGGATATGCAAAAGGAGATAGCTGTTATATTCCCAGATCTTCTCTAAAGTGTTTTCAGTAAGAGGAAACACAGAATTATTCAGTTATTCATCTCATAATAGGCCGGAGCGTGCTTACTTTCAGAGTAAGCCACAATGAATGATTCGTTATTGTCAAGATACATTCACCAAAATACTGAGGATATAAAATATTTATAAGTGTTGAACTCATCATCCTTCAGTCCAGTGTAATGGAAACTACTTTTAATGAGCATCAAGTGTTTGAGGTTACACATAAAGAAACTTCTGCCTCAGATATCAATATGATTTGATGTTAAACCCACCAAAAGGCAGCAGCTGCTGTAGCATTCTGCCCTCCTCATTATCATGTAGGCTCCAGTATGTGAGGCTTTCTCCTCTTCCCACAATGTGTGAGAGAGTGCAGACTTAAACTACCCACCAATAATTGCTCTGGCTCTGAGGATCTATTCCCTGATGCTTATAGTGAACAATGGGAGCAGCTAATGTATTGGTGTCAGAAAAGGTTAAATGCCTGCACTGGCAATGTAATTAAGCCTTTCTCCCAACATGGAAAAAGGAAAGCAACACAGACCTGTATTGAATAACACTTATTTACACTGCTGCTACAAATGCAGTTAGTTATAGAGACAAAAAAAAGCACAAAATACAACACAAAATATCCTTAGACACCAGCATGTACTGTAATAGGCTTTCAAAATGAATAGTTGCACAACAGCATGCCTTATCGGAGGTAAGGTGTATACAGAAATGTAGCAAAAGTGTCCCTTGGAGGCAAGGCACAGAAATAGAGGGTTTTAAAAATGCAGGTTTAATTATTTGATCGTACCTGTGATCGCTTCCCTGCTAACCCAATAACAGCATGAATGTCTGTTGGTGGGTAATCGTTGATTCCTGGGAGGCTGAGGGCTACAGACGAGACGATTAACCATTTGCATTTAGATTATGTGTTGACACACAATATAGACATATGGCCCTTGTGAATCAGACATAGGGGAGAAGCAGAGGCAGACAAGGGGGCCCGGAGTATGTTTATGTGTGAGTTTATGCATATGGGGGTGTTTGTGTTCGGTTGAGGTGGTCCAGTGTTAATAGCCATGTGTATCTCTCACCCCCACGGCTTTCCTCAGGTCTTTCCCCTAATATCAGTGATGAATGATTGGAGGATTGGTAGTATAAGCTCCACTGTAGCTTATTGCTTATTAGTAGGCCTCAATACCCTGAGGAGAACATGGAGGTAAATATAAGAGGGATTTAAGGAGGTTCCGTCTAGTGAATGGATGGATTACATGATTATGAAGAGCCCTGCAGGGAGACTTTGATGTTAGTAGAGGCAACCAGCTGGGGAAATGCAAAAAACAGGAAAATACAGTAAAGCAGAGGAGGAGAGACAGGAGGAGGACACCTTGAAACTTTTATGTTGGCATGTATTCTCACCATACTGTAAGATAACTCATTTTCATATAGTTTTGGCCATCATTCCTATTGGTTATAATAACATTTCGCTTAACAACCTCACAGATTTTAAACTTTTAGACTTTAAACCTGAGTTCATTGATTTATTTTGGCCACTTTGGGGCAGTGCAACAAGCTTTAAACAAAACATTGGTATATTATCACCTTATTGCAGTAAGTTGATATGTCAAACTTGTGAAACTCCTCAGCTGCTAAACACTCCACTATGTTCAGAGCTAAAAACAGCTGGAGACGGTAAAGATGCAGGCTTTAAAACCATAACAATGAGCTGAAAGACATTAAAACACTCCGTAGGGCTGGGGGGAATTGCAGAGTTGGGTGATAACTCTCTGTAGGTTTGTCACTTCTTTCACTCCTTTTATGAATAAAGATATTGATTAGTGTGGCTCTAAGATTGTAAAATCCACACTTAATCCATATTATATAAACCACATTAAATGTTATATCAGTGTTGCATAGCAAGCTAATTTTCAAGTCAAGTCAATTTTATTTATATAGCCCAATATCACAAATCACAAACTTGCCTCAGGGGGCTTTTACAATCTGTACAGCAATATAACTCCTGCCCAAATAAACCTTTAACAGAGAAAAAAATGAAAGAACCTCAGGATAAGAAAGAGGAAGGATTCCTCTTCCAGGACGGACAGACATGCAATAGATGTTATGTGTAGAAAATAGACCAGATAGCAAAAGAACAATAATCCGACATGAAAAAACAGGATGACAAAAGTATATCTAGACAGATTACATAGATGCTATCAATCTATTTAGCTACTTTCTGGTTTTGGTTCAACTTTAACCAAATGTTCTTACCACAGTTGAGTACACTTAATTTTACATAGCATTTCAAATAAGATCCTTTTAGCTTCCCAGTAAATGGTTTAAAAGCTTGTGTTGTATCTTCCTAACATACAAATCAATGGCCAATATCCAGGTTACTGTGAATATACTCACTATATTACATCGCTTTGGACGTTTTACACCATGAGTGAGCAAATTGGCCATACAGTAGTGATGCATTAGGCCCGCTTTTCCCTGCTTACCAAGGCAGACCTCTAACCTTTTCACCTCTCGTGCACTCTGTCTCTTTTGAATCTTTAAATCACCTTTAATTTTCAGTATATGAATCTACATGTATTTCCTCCAGTTGGTTCAGTCAATAATTACTCAGTTGTTCTCCAGCTGTTATTAACCATAACTTTTAGAGTTACCAAACCACTAGAACATTGGGAGTGATAACCTCAACCTAAGCCTTTACTGATAATCATAGTTATCCCATAATAATATATAATTTGACATCCTCCATTTACATGAGAGAGGTGCATGTCTGAAGTTCCCGAAAACCACAAGAGCGACTTAATTGATCCACTCCACATATGAAGCTGTGGAGGCCAAACTTGGTCTCTTTTTACCACTCAGCCAAGGCTGAGCATCACCTTGAGAAAAGGCAATTATTTACGGGACTATTACTCCATCAGATCATGAGAGGGCCCGTTTCAGCAATAACCGAAATTTGATGCAAGTGAGTGGCGATGACTTATATGACAAATTTTCTCATAATAGTGGCTCAATCGATCGTTCGTGTGTGAAGCAAATGTAAGTCAGACAAATTCAACACGTAAAATGTACTCAGTTTGTGTTTATTGACTGGTTGTTCAGTTGATATTTACAAAGCTCTGCTGTGTGAAACAGTTAATTAGCAAAATCAATCCCAAAGCATACACTTCTTTGTCATGCTGTCAAATAAGCTGCTTTGGTCTAAAGCTGTTTTTATTGATATTCCTGTTTCTTGTGTTTTCTCTTTTTTTGCACTCCAACTTTCCTTGCTTAGATGAATCTTTTATTGATTTCAACCTTCAAAACACTGTCTTTCCTTTGCTGCCAAAGTCTAGAGGTGTACTTTATGTTTTGAAAAATAAGATCCTATTTTCAACCATGTATTACTCAATAAGATATATGGTACACAAAAGTCAACAACATATAGCAGTATTGACAGTATATAACACATCTTATTATAACACATTCTTATTGTTGAATAACCTTATGAATGAAAGTTGGCAGAAAGAAACTATATGGAAAGGAAAGTTTGGTTGTCATGGCATTGTAAGAACTATAAGAGCATTGTGGGGCTTTCAGTCTGGAGCACAGCTTGACACTTCAAAGAAATTGTAATTCTTTCCTACATCACTAAATATATAGAATGCACATATTTTTTACATAATGTACATACATTTTTCCTTATTTAAGCATGTACTTTGTCACAAATGAAGTGCATGCTGATACCAAACAGGTTTCACTGCTTGTCTGTTAATTCACAGACTAATTAAGCAGCCTTTCACTTAATTCTTCTCAGCATGATTTGCCCACTGGCCCAAGTGACTTAACCACAACATCACAGACAGCTTCTCATAAAGCCAGATCAATCGCTCCTAGTGTGACCTGATTTTTGTCTCATTTCCTGTGTTCAATATTCACAGCTTCACAGGGACAGAGACAACAAGAAGAACCATCTGTGTCCCTTTGCCTAAACAAACAAACAAATAAAAGAAACACATCCTTTCTGTATTTAAGATAATCTCATGAAAGCACTTGTTCTTCTGGAAATCATCTTGCCATTGAAATCAATTTGCTTTCATCAGGCTTAATGACACTTGGTTAGAGCTCCCATTCCTGAGCAGGCCATTCAGGGAGCTATTCATGGAGGATAAAGTAACTTAAGGATCCAACAATCCATATGGTCAATAGACTTCTCTCAAAGGATCAAAGAATTGCCATCCCTAATTCTATCTCTGCTGCTTTTAAAACCAAAAGATTACATCCCTTGTACATCGAAGGAATATTTATTTATTTACCAATGTTTCTACTTATTTATTTGACTTGTACGTTGTCCTTAATGTTCAAGAAACTCATTTGTTTAGTGTATTCTATAAAATGTAGCTGCGACCATGTTATGGAAGCTGATTTGCCAATAAAAGAAAGAAAAAGATAAAAAGTTAAACATGATAAATAAAAATGCTCACAATAAGTCAAAATTTGGACTTTTGATCAGTTTAACTTGCTTACTTATTTTTTGTCATAACTAACTTTTCGTATATATATTTTTTCCTTTTCCTGGCTTCCATACACACTTTATTTTATAGATTAGATGCATTCAACCAAGTGCGTTGATAATATGCATTTGTAAAACACATTTGTAAGAATGCTAATCAACAGGATAATGGAACAACTGAGTGTTGTCCATTGTATGAAAATCATGTACCTTCACTACAAAAAAAGTTAAAAAATAAAATAAAATAGAATGGTAGTGTAACTAGTATAATTTTATTCCTGTCACCATGAATGGCCAAATTCTCAAACCTGCTGCTGTACTTGCCACAGTGAGAAGCCATTAATGATTGTTACTTAACTCCTGGAAGTCACAGACTCCCATTGTTTTAACAAATCCATTAAAACAGCTAGTGGAGATGTACTGCTGCCTCAACTAATGTAATACATCGCGTTGAACAGTGTGTGTATTGCAGTTTTTCCCGAACATGACTCCATCTCGCAGATTATCATGTTTAATGGAACTATTTTCACCCTCTCCATTAATTCACACTGTTAAATTCGTTTGGTGGCAGTGAAGAGGCAAAACAAAAGCAGTAGAAAAAAGATAAAGTATTAGCTTCTGCATGTGGAAATACATCAGTTGCTTTCAACTTTTAATGAGCATGAATTAAAGGGAGGCTTTATCATCTAAAGTACAATAGATGCCTAGTCCTTGTTTGACAGAACAGATATGGTCCTGGATATATTTGAGATACCTGATATATGCAAAAAAGAGACAGTCCTTTCTAACTTGCCTTTTAACAGGATATTTTAGAGAAAACTAGTTTGCGGAAAAAGTATTTTTTCCAGCACAATAATCTAAACCACTGAGCCCACCAGGGCGCCTGCAGAAAACCAGTAATAAGTGAGCAAGATAAGGAGCAGTCAGCCAGATCAATAGTTGAGCACATCACTGGCTAATCAAAGCCTTCATCCCACAGGAGAGACTGCAACAGAATATGTTTGTCTCTCAGGATGAACCAGGTGCCAAATCTGCTGTTTTATGAAACCTTCTGCAACCATCCACCATTATCACTGCTGATACAGAAGAAGAACTAATTGAAAAGGGTGTTTTTACTCATATTACATGTTCTATTTGCTGGGATCCAGCATTAGTGTTGATAACATGAAAACAATCAATCACTATGTAGGAGGTATTTCTCATTTGGAACATTTTGAACAAATCCCTTAGAATGTAAAGGTTAAAAAAAAGTTTGGACAAAACATAAAACCCCCTGCATACAACAATACATTTTTTAATTTATGTTGATTGACACAAAGATGCCTTCAGTTGACATGAAAATAACCAAAAGATGAACATGAATCGCTTACTTCCATTTGTGATGTCACAAATCCTGCTGGTAGATACACACCTTAAACTCCAATTTAAGGTGAGCACAGACACTCTCAGCAGATGAATATGAAATAAAAACCCTTCTAGTGTCAAACTCTGCACATACATGATGTGCACAGTGAATACCAAACATCCAGATGAAGTAACAATAAGCCAAACATATTTTTGAGTGGAGGGGGACTTAATGTAGAAAGAAATGAAATAATGAACGGATGGCTGACAGCTCACCATTTGCTAATTTGCTATACCAGCCATGAATGCAATATTCTCCAAAATTCATTGGCAATTCTCATACCTCATTCATATAACATCTTTTTCTCCCTCCATCATCCCACAGAGGAACAGTTACAACCTTTCTGTTGCCCATTTCTTCTGTACGTATTCTGTTCCAATTATCTTAAATATTTTATATTGCTCATTCACCATGAGTTAAGCCACCTACAGTATACTGTTGCTCCTACAGCTCTGCATGAAGCCCCTGATTTTTGTCTAAAATAGCAGCTCTTTATGCTGCATAGGCTCTGAATACAGAGGTTTACAGACAGCGGGGTTAAAATAAAGCAACAGCTTTAGTTGAAACTGCAAATTGTTACAGTAAAACAGAGAAGCCAGTAAGTGGAAATAGGGTGACAGGGTGTTTTAGAGGCAAAAGATACAGGGGTTGGTCCCAGATGCCCCCTCCTCCCTCCGATGTTCCCATCAGCACCGTATTTCCTGCCATACTGACCTTGAACAAGACATTGAACATCTACTTCCTCACATGTGGCAGGTCTGGATGAAAGTGGCACTGACACATGACTAAAAATGAACCATTTATGACCTACAGTACATTTAATCATGTGAATAGGCAAATACGCATGATGTAATCTTGTGTAAGGTTAGATTTTAAAGGAGCACTACATCTGTCTGACCACTGATCCACAGAGAAATATAACCTTTTAAGATTAGGATTACAGAGGTTTAGTAACATTTTGTATTTTGCCTTTTCATAATGCCATGCCTCATGTTTAGGTGGTTCATAACCTCGACACGAAGCTTAACTTTTCTGCTGTATTTTCAAGGGAATAAAATAGAACACAAAAGTTCCAAAAGGTTGATTTGTATTATGCAAAAGAACAAGACATTCAGAAAGTAAAGGCTTTGTGCAAAAGCAACATGACACAGAAAGGGAGAAGAGTAATTATCGTACCAGCAAAGCCAAAAAAAAAAAGATTTGCGTTTGAAACTGGCTGAAGTTCCACAGGAGTACAGGTAGTTGTCCTTCATGGGGAAAAGACAGTGAAAAATATCCATTTTGTTAATTAGAAGTCTGAATGAGCCATTAGTATATAATTGAGGCCATGAATAGAGGTTTAATGAATGGAAAATTATCAGTCATTACCCCATCCCAATCAGTCATTTATTCCATAATAAGACATAACTCCTGATTGTGCTGCATAGTATAATATATGACAGACTTGGCTGTTGTTGGCACGACAAACAACACTGATTGATCAAATCTACATCTGCAAGTCATTCATTCTACAATTACACACAACACACAGAGTGTGACGGAAAGGGAGTGTTTTTGTTTCCCCTTATTTTGCTGAGCACACCTGTTTTTTTCCCCCGCATTGCCCCTCCCCACATTATACAGTGAAACACATTAATACCTGGAGGCAACCCAGTATAACCACAGCTTTACACTGTTTACTACTTACTGACTTCACTGGAGCAATTGGGGGCTAATTGCCATGCTCAAGGGCAAATGAGTGGTACAGTAGCTGCTGAGGTAGGAGGGACGATTACTCATTCAGCATGGGGTTTTCCCAAAAGGTGTAGAGATTCAAATTGGCAAATTACCATATAGAGGCATGCTTAACCAACCTTTAGGCTACATTCACCCTGATTAGTTGAAACAGGATGTATAAATGAAATACATGCAATATCCCACCCACATCCTTATCTGTAAGTCACCTAAAGCAAGATTATAAAAATGTTATAGGACTATTTCATTCATTGATCATCCAGCATCTCTTAAAGGTAGAATTTTATGCATTTTTAGATCAATCACTAATTTCTCAAAACACTTTTTTAGAGATAGTGCTAATGCGATTTCTGGCCCTAGGTTGCTTATGGAACTTTCCTATTCTCCCACAGCATATATGCAGTTTACAAAGATAAATCTAGCAGTTTTATAACTTGAAATTCTTAGAAATGTTTCAAAAAATGTGTCTGAAATCTAAGATAGAGTTAGACAGGCCTCTTATTTCTAAGTGGTGATTGGGCTGAAGTGACAACTGCTGCTGCAGATTTTATCAGCTGCAGTTAACCCCATGAGTTAAGTGAAAACTCTGACTGACTTTTTAATGTTTTCAGCTGATTTATTTTAAAATAAGAAGATTTTAAAACAAGCTTAAATGCACTTGACGGCTACATACTTACATACCAGGCTAAAAGACTACCGGGCTGCTTAGCTTAAATCCCTAGGTCTTCACTTTTAACAAAGGGGACTTTTAGACTGAGGATCAGTCTTTGGCAGATAATGCTATCTTGCGTAACGTTGGCTGGGGTTACTGAAGTGTATAAACTTCCCTAAATCCAGTCAAGACCTGCTAACGTTACCCTATTCTGAAACAGTAGCATCCAGCATCAGCTTTCACACCATGGAGAAATACAATACAGTGAATGTGCTAGACCTGAACAGGGCTTCTTTTCTAATGTAACATGTAACAAACTAATACACTTAGTTCATGATGCGCTCCTTGACTTTGGAAACACTTCAGATGGTCATCACTACAGATAGCTGGCTGAATAGCCAGACTTGCTAACTTTTGCATTCTATGTTTGAGCAGACAAACATAATGTTTAATTGAGTGTTTGTTTTTTTGAAATAGATTTTTTAAAAAATGAAAAAAGACATGACCCTTGAAAGTCTTTCAATGTCGAGTATCACCTCATGCACATGGAGAACTCCAAAGCTTTGCAGGCCTGCTGTGCCTATAGTTACGGTTACTATAAGCCAGGGGTCAGCAATAAGGCTCAACCATGGGTTAGTTTTTTCAGGATTTTTCATTTGGGGGCCAGTGCAGAGGAAACACAGGCCTATATGTTTAGTTTACTTATTTTAATTCATTTAAGAGTAAAATAGATTTATACTGTTTTTGGATTGTATTGGAGAGTAAGTTACAACTTACAACTCATACTCATTTGACAAAAAATGACTCATAAGTGAATGTATGTTCTTTGTTGCACTTGGAGACTAGAGACATACTTTATTGGTTATTCACACATAATAAACAGCAGCCTGCTTAATTTATGATTGATTGAAAGTACTGTTGTTGTCTTAGAAAAAAAAAGGCATCAACAATTCTGTTCGACTGCCATCTATTTGTGTTTGTGAAAAACAAATCTGTTCTGGTCCAACAGGCTGAAGTTGTGGAATTAAAAAGGGGTAAGAATTCACTCATTAAAATGTATTTTTTGGTATTAATTAAACTTAATTTTTAGCAGCATGCACTGTTCAAAAAGCACAGTTATATTCATTGGGATTTACATGAGCCATGTATTTATTTTGTTGTCTGATTTGTGACAGAAGCTGACATCAGGGTGCCAAATATTTTTGCAGGAGGCAGCCCATGGGCCGCTATTTGCCTACCACAACCTATAAACTATATTTAATCCATTGCTGTTCAGGGGAGGGGTTTAGTGAATGGTCAAATCTTCAATAATTAAGCCACAAACAGATGCTTTTTCACAAAGATTGTATTTTTCTCTTCTTATGGAGCATTCGCCAAGTTTTTTTTATTTTGTATTATTTATTTATTTATAATGACACAGTAGGTATGATCACACTCAAGGACACACACACACACAGTCAACACCCAAACACACGCACACACCCAAAGTGTCACCCACTTCCCGTCACGTCGTCTAAACTGACGTCTCAGAACACCTGACTTTGTTCTAGTCCCGCTCACTCACTGCTGCTTCAAAGGCATCATTAGATTAAAGAGAGCCAGGATACCATGCTTTTTCATCTGTGCTTCACTGCAACACTAGGCCTTCTCTGCTCACTTCAGCTGTTGGAATTTGAATGAGACAGATCTAGATGAGAAGAATGGTTGAAGAGAAGTCAGGATGTATGGATCTCACATATTCTTATTTATGTGTTCGGGCATATCCCGCCGTGAGGATAGCTGGAATTAACAGTTTTAACATTACCGATAAACATCTAACTCCACCACAAACACTAATTACTGAATGAAAAAAATCCCTTAGATGTCTTCCTCAGAGAGTTGCAGTACCTTTGCACTGTACACTTTTTAATGAGGAGAAATCAATAGCTGGATAGAACACCTCATCCCACTTTTTTTGCACGTAATGTTCTGTACTAGTATTTTTTGTTTGTTTGTGTGCAGGCACTGCTGATAGTTTCTTCATATTTTCGTCTTCAAAAAGTCTATGTATGTCAGATTCAGTGCTGGGCAGTAACACATTGCATTTAGCCTCTACTGGAAGAGATGAAATGCAACTACCTCCAAAGTTGTCTTAGGGCACATCTGTGGTCTGGACCAAGGTAAAAATCATATATTGTTTAGTTGTGGTCTGGTTTGTGTTCACACTATTCTTTTAGAAACAGACCAAGAGCTGTAAATATGGAAGTTATACAGACTGACAGGTAACAGGGCCATCTTACATTGTTGTCACTATAAGGATGTCACAAATGAGTCATGCTTCTTATACTTATTATAATGTTGTCTGGGGTCACAAAGAGTTCACAAAGAAATAACTGATTATGAGCTTTATTGGCATCATTAGACTGCAAATTGGCAACACGTTATGAATAATGTCCAACAGGTAGAGACAGGAAGAAAGAGAGGCATCTTGTATGGCAATATTACAAGGGGGCTTGCAGTGGGATCGCTACATCATTACACACCAGAGTCCACTCAGAGCATGAATATGGTTGTTTGGACCACCAGAGTTCAATTAACAGCTTCCACACCAGCCTAAACAGGAAAACACACCAATTTGTTTTAACTGAACAAACTGAACCAGAACAATCAGGCAAATACCCAGCAGTTTGCTTTTTCCTCCATCCAGCATGTATCAGTAGAGCATTTCATATATTCTGCTTTGCCCCAGCAAATGAGTGGATATTCTGTGTTAACTTCATAGTTATGAAACATTGAAGCCAAGCCAGTGGTCCTCGGATCCAGCTTATTCCACATTCTCTAGGGTTATAGTGGTATTTTCTCTTTATATCATGTCTTGTAAGCCTGAAGCCTCAATGCCTTAGCATTAAGCTATGGAGTATTTTGGTCATGCCATTGTGTTTTATAGATGTATGGAAATCCAAGCCTATTTCAGTGTAGGCTACCACATGATATTAGTGGTGTGAAACAGATCAACATTCAAATACATTCAATTATCTTTGCTATGCACATTGGGATTAATCATTTATAATATGAGGTTGACTGCAACGAATTATTCCTCAGTTCCTGTGCCACTTCTGTCACAAGATATAGTGACTGGTTGGATATTATACAGGGAGATGGGTAGCTGTGAGAAAAGTGGGTGCAGTGCTTACCTGATTTAATATTATGCATAAAGGCGCCGGCAATGGGGATGCCAGTCTGATGTCTCTCATTAATTCTTCAGTTCAGTGGGCTGTGGACAGACACAGCAGATTGACAGGGGATGAGGAGACTTCACCACCGTTTCCTTAATGCTTTGAAATGGGAGTATAGTTTAGCTTTGATGCCTCCTATTGCTAAATGGCCATGCAACCCCCCCCCCCCTCCCTCCCCCCAACACACACACACACCCTCCCTGCACCCATATCCCTACCCCCACATACACAGCCAGTCAGTCATCCCACTGTGAATACATGAATACTGTAAACTGTAGTGACATGGTAAATTATTATGTGTGCTATCAAGCCACAAAACATCAAAGTACTTCATGACTTCCTGCAAGTGTGAATATGGAGATCAGGAGGCTTGGTATGTTATAGTCTGAAGGCAGATGCGGTTGTAATCCAGGTGCAGCAATCAATGCATCTCCCATTTTATACTCCCATGTGTTCAATTAGCAATCATTTTCTTTATAATCACTCACAAATAGACTCCATGTTTTAGGGTCTAGTTGATTGCGCAGTATTGATTAGCAGTAGCACTTTACCACAAGGATGTTCCTGTGTTATGTATCTTGGATAAGACTTGTCTGCCTGCTCTCATGTATTCCTTGCCTGACTCTACTTATGTTCACGCAGGAAGAAATGTGTGGTGTCTGCAGGAAACAACACATTTTCTTCACAAAGAGCAGATTTTTATTTATTTTAATGCAAGGCGTGTAAGATGCAGACTTCACTATCTAACACTACTGACTTCAAACTGAATCACTAAGAACTTCTGGGCTTTGTGTGGAGGAACATAATATGACTGATATGGATTTTGCCAGGAAAGTTTTTGTATTTCCACAAGAGATAAGGTCATCAGCAACTGCCAAGTGTCCACTCATAATGGGGATTCCCTAAGCAAGACAATAAATAGACTCAATGTAAGGGGGACTGCATAGAATATTAAGAGTCTACAGCTACGCTAACAGCTCTGTGAGACTGTACTTAGGTGCTACTGAGCTTTGAGGTAAACATCAGCATGTTAAAATGCTCACAATGACAATTCCAAAATGTTAATGTTTAACAGGTAATATTCACCATGTCTGCCATCTTAGCATTATGAATGTCAGTTTTGCAGATATTTGGACATATTAAAATTTTGACTTAATGATGGCGCTTGATGAAAAATTGGGGGATCACCAAAGATACTAGGATTCATCCCCTGTGAAAAATGCATGTCTACACCAAATTTTGTGCCAATCCTTTAAGTAGATGTTGAGATATTTCACTAGATAAGTGATAACCTTTGCCTGCTAGTAGTGCTAGATTAAAAATAAGGGTATCACTAACGTCATCATGGTCATTATCTATCAAATTTCATGGCAGTCAACCAAGAAACACCCCCCCCCCCCCCGCCGCCCAGTGAACAAATACTGAGCTCGAAGCCTCTTCTTTGTGAAAAGCAGAAGTTTTGAGTTGAAAACATTTTATTGACAACACCTTGAAATGTGTTGGCCTTTAAAGGGTAGCCACATAATGTGAAACATTTATCAGATGGACCATAAAAATTTACAATAAATAGAAATAACAGTAAACAATATAAATATGAATCTATTTAACATTTTTAACATAATTCACACATTTATGGTTTAAGGGTTTGGGGTTGACTTAAGGGTTCCAGTGATTCAATTAGCCAATATCGTAAGTTGAGGTAAAACTGTTTAAAAAAAGCCTTCCAAGCTCATGAATAATATGAGCCTTTGAGAAGGCGCATTGATATTTTCAGTGCTTTTAATTGAGTGCTTTTAAGTTTTTCTGACAACTGACTCAAGTGACATTATAAACAAGATGAAAGGAGGGTGTTTTATGAGATGGAGGATGTGTTGTCCTCCTAGAATTGCACAAAGTTTCTCATTCCTCTCCATGCTGCTCTGGCATACAGTATGGGCTACAGTACAATCAAATAGCGTCACCACTCGACCTTGATGGTTTGGTGGTACAAACATAAATAGGAAATTACAATAAAATGTTAACAATACATCGACATTCAGTGTAAAAAGTCCCTTACAAAAATTACTGAGTTTACAAAGTGTGAAAAATATTGTATTTTCCCCATTATAAAAAATGCCACCTTGAACGAGGCAAGTGAAGTTGCTTCATATGCAATGAAACAGAAGAATGGAGAGTATGGAGACACAATACATAGTATACATGAAGTAATCAGGTTGGTTCATTACTTTTGCTTGGATCTATCTAAACCAACATGCTAACCAAACTCATCTGCCATCAGAATCCAGCGCATTACCTAAAGCCAATGTAAAAACACAGTAAAAAGTCATGTTTTGAATGGCTGAGCTCTTGTATATAGTCTGAGAATCATTTAAAGAGATTATCATTCTTCAAGTGGAGAGGAATGCTACAAGTCCTCAGCAGTGACATTTTTAAATTTCACAAACTGACACTTTTTTTAAACAAAGCAGTAGTTCCTGAAACACAGGCTACCTGATATAAACGTGTACAGTACTTAGAAAATATGCTGTACTGTATGCGTCCGCTAGACAGTCGTGACAGAAAGAAAGGCATTATGTACTTTTGAGCCCTCAGGAACTCTTGCCCCATGGCTCATCAACTCCTGGATGGTCATCCAGTTGTCCAGGATCTTTTTGTTACGTTTCTTCATCATCTTTTTGTGACTAAGCTCCAAGATGTTAATCTCCTTCCTGCCCTCAGCTCCACTAGCTGGTCCCTCCTTTAAACACTCAAGACGGCTCTTCTGCATGAACTCCCTCCTCTTCCTTTGCTCCCTGGCCCGTGCCAAGTGCTGCTTCCTCTCCTCTTTGCTCCAGTAGCGGCCCATCTTCATTTCACTCATAGCATCGTCATCTGTGGTCATGCCTCCACTCCTCTCCTCTCGGATTCGTAGCGCCCGCTCCCTCAGGATGCGGTCGCGAGCAGGCCTCCGGGCCACGTAGCGTGTGCCGTCAGCGCGAACCTTGACCTTCCACTCTAGACGGGGTTCCCCAGGGCGCCCGTTACGGTGCATGGGATCCCGACAGACACTGAGCAGACTCAGCTGGCTCTGGGAATACTCCAGGGATGAGTGCTGTTGTAGCAGTTGCATGTAGCTCTGAAACACACAAAATATTGTTAGCACAGAAATGCCGTACTCAAAGGCATATCGGCATTCAATTGACATCTCTTCTTGATTATATCTACCTGAAGTTGCCTGGATCCTCCCTGGCCTTGATATGGGGTTGTTTGGTATGAAGAGGGATAGGGAAGCCCTCTTCTTGAATCTCTGGACCTCCCTTTTTTCTCACACCTCTCATCGTCTGCAGGTAGGGCAGGGTCCGACTCAGACCGGGAAGGGTTACTCTGGTCTGGGCTGCTGGAGATAACAGGGCCTGGGTCTGCTGGTCTGCCATGGCTGGGTGTGCCCTGCGGCTTGGGGATAGGGATGGGGCTGGAGGGTGCGGCTGAGGCCAGTCTGAGGTTTTTCTGGTTGGTGATGCTGATGTGTCTCTGCAGGGAGTGGTCAGGAGATCTCTCCATACCTAGCGGCGTTGACCGTGCACTCTCCGCAGTGTTGTAGGCACTGGAGCTGTCCTTCTCTCGGATCTTATCGCTGTCCGACCTCTCTGGGTGTTCGTGGATGTCTGCAAGCCTGCCGTGCCGCTTGTGTCCGTCCTTGGGGCTCCGTACTGGTGTGCAGGACGCGGGCTGTGAGGGGTCCAGCTGGTGGCTCTGGCGGAGCTGATGGGCCTGCATGATGCTCTGGCACTCCAGCTCAATGCTGCGCAGTTCCTCATTTAGCATCCTCAACTCCTGCTCCACCCCTCCCCCTCCTCCAACACCATCTATGGCATCTCCATCCCCCCCTCCTTGCTCTGTAAGGCTACACTCTATACTGTGTCGAATGGAGTACACCCCGCACTCGCCTCCATTCCGGATTTGACACTTGAGCTCCAGAAGTTGCTGGAAGCGATTCTCTAAACCTAGGATCCCACCTCCACTATTGCGAATACTCACTACCCCTTCATGACCCTGGCCTTTGGACAATGTCCTTTGACTCTGGGTGTCCTGTGGCATTACAGCCCCTCGCCTCGTGTGTGGATGATCTGCCCGCCATCTTTCTCTAAGGCAATGTGCTGGACTCCTTCTGTGGAGTCTGGCCAGCAGGGGCTGGTGCTCTGGACTGTCTGTACTACGTCCAAACCCGCTGTCTTTGTCTTGATTGTTGGATGAACAGGTAGCAGTGTCTGTTGTCATCTCTTCTTCAGCTTGATTCTGATGAATGTGGAAAGATGAACAGTTAGCCCTCCTCAGGGGTAATTTCAGTCACTTGCACAAGCTTTTTATGTTTGTTACTCTTCATGATTTGGTTACACAGTAACTTGTGTAAGAGAGAATGATGGTGAGATTACATAAATCAAATGCTCTCACTATCCCTCACTTCCCCATTACCTTTTATTCCTCACTTTGTTCTGGTGCTTTCCTTTCTTTAGTCTTCTTTAGTCTTCCTTCCTTCTCTTTCCCTGGTATCCTTTTGCCTCTATTTGGACATGTTTGTCTCTCCTTTTGATTTCATTCTCTTAAGCTTATTCGCTCTTACCTCATCTTGCCTGTCAAAGTTATGTTCCTTCTGCTTCCTCCTCTCCTCCAGGATCTCCATCTTCAGTTCCTCCACAAGTTCCTGTTGTTCGTCATCAAGCCATACCTCCTCCTCCAGCTGAAATCACAACATCTTGTCAGAAACCTGTCTCCTCCTGTGTGTGAATTGTGTGTGTGTGTGTGTGCCCCTGGGGCCAGTTGCACCTGGTCTTAAGCTAAGTCAGTCATAACTTGGTGTTCTGAGTCTGACTTAATGGTTACGTCGGTTGCACCATCTACTGTGGGCTTAAGCCTTCTTCTTGCTAAGACTGGGTGTAAATCTTACGCCTAGTCAGGAGCAAGCATAAAGTCAAAATCTTTGCCTTGCTCAGGAGGTCTTTCCACTTTTTCCGTACATCATTTTCTGAACGAAGGTTGCCCAAGTCTGAACAATCATTTATGGCCTCCGTTATTTCTCTCCAAGTTGACTGCTTCGTTTTAATAGTTATTACATTGGACTGCTTGGCAGTCAGCATTATCTTGGTGCTGACTGTACAGCTCTATTAATTTTCTTGTCTCAATGTCCGTGAAATTACCTTTTCTTTTTCGTTGATCCTCCATAATGCTGCCACAAATTAGAAATGATTAGCTACAAATTAGCAAGACAGCGGGATATTGTTAACAATGTATCCTAGCAATGCATGCTGCTAGGCAATAGCCATAGTCGCACATCACTAAGTCTGGGGGTAGTTAAGACAAAGCCTAAGTTTGGTTGGTGCAACCAACATAAAGTCCATTCAAAAGACCGGTCTTAACAAAGACCAACTTAGCGGGTAGGAACAGGCTTAGTAAAGACCAGTTGGTGTAGCCCGTCCCAGACAATCACGCTTACAGTTGGAAGGAAGGAAAAAGGCACTTAGCAGGTAGCTGTTATTTGACATGACATAGGTTGTCAAGATAAGGCAGGGAGCCTGTGTGGGTGTACGTGTGTTTACCTGCATTTCTGGCCTTGTCACCAGTAGTATGATGCTCCTTGCATCTTCACTTGACAACAAGGCAACAGCCTTCTCTCTGTCTTGCACTTCACAGCCATTTATCTGTACATCAAAAACAAGTGTAAATGGTGATCTTTAGAAAATTGTACTCCATACCACATACCCAAGACAGGACTAAGACAGGAGCATAATACAACTAACCCTTGTTCCTATTTTGTAAGGTACACCTTGAGTAGTCACTCTGACACATTTTTCTCTCTCTTCCTATTTGTCTGTTTTTCTCTCCCCATTAGTCTCTTTTTCTCACTTTTCTTAGATCTCTCCATCTGTCTCTGCCATTTGTCTTCCCTCTTTTCTGCCATCGCTTCCTCCAAATTCGCACAATCCATAGGAAAGGCATGGACAGGCTCCTCGCTCGGTAAGGTAAGGGGAGTCAATTGCGAGTGTGTAGTCCGACCTCACGAGAGTCTGCTCTCACCACACATCCAGACACACAATTAACTGTTCTTTGACAGGTGGCGTTCATCTTTTCCTCACTAGAGTAATGGGGCTGTCAGAAGGAGATAATAGGGCCAGGAGTACAGCAGGCCTTTCTCCTCACAACCATTCACAGAACTGGGAAACAAACACTATAGAGTGGCGGAGTACTCGGAGAGAGCCATATACAATAAATATGGAAAGATATAGTTGGTAAATCTTGTTCCTTCAGATTGGAAGCAAGTTAGAATGTTGCTTCATTTTAAAAAAATGTGCATTATGGTTTTCATCGTCTGTGGCTCAGAGGTAGAGCAGATTGTCCACTAATTGGAAGATCGGCAAGTTCGATCCCTGACTTCTCCAGTCTGCATGTTGAAGTGTCCTTGGGCAAGATACTGAACCCCAAATTGCTCCCGAAGGCTGTGCCATTGGTGTGTGAATGTGTGTGTGAATGAGCATTAGAAACTCCTCCTGATGAGCAGGTTGGTTCCTTGCATGGCAGCCTCTGCCATCAGTGTATGAATGTGTTTATTTAGCCATGGCTCACATAGACATTGCTCACATAATAGAAAATAATATTGAAGTATATCTAGCAAGAAAGAGCTTGCAACATGGAGAGCAGAAGACAAAGAATTACAGAAGACCACAATATTGAGGGCTGTGTACACATAGGGCTCTATGCAAAAGTTGCAAAAAAATAACTTGTATTTTCTGTTAATCTTGTTAGGGACAACACCTTTTGGTTGCATGCACAATGTTTGTAAATGATACACTGACAAACAAATTACACTTGCCAACATGTCAAGAACTAGAAAAGGCTGTTCAGATGCAGAATGATCTGTGAGTCATCAACACAACTTCCAGCCTATATAGCACTAGAAATTAGCTTTCAGGAAACAGCAATAGCCAGTTAGGAGGGAGGCGCTAATAGGCAGCAGGTGTTTTCAATGAACTCATCAGCTAGCTGAGTGAAGTCAGGAAGTCAGACCTGAAGGGCCATCTTAATAAATACATAGACAATATATATACACATTCCTATGCATATGCACACCCATATATAACTAAATAGCTGCATATACATGTTTAGATGAGCTGGATTACATAAATATCCTAGACATGGTTCACATAATAAAAAAATAATAATAAAGTATATTTAGCAAGAAAGAGCTGGCAACATGGAGAGCAGAGGACCACAGGGTTGAGGGTAATATCCACAAAAAGTTCTCTTGCTCTAAGCAAAAGTTACAAAAAGCAAATAAAAACAGACAACTCCTTTTTAAGACTTAATGAGCAGCTGTTCACCTTGGCTAAGCAAAGTCTGGAATTAAGAGTGCAAACGTCTCCACATTGTTATTTCAGTATTCCAATGGGAAAACAATGGGTACTGAAGCTATGTTGTATTTCTAGTAGAGTGAGTACAGATACAATCCAATGCCAGAAAAAAAAATGAAAATGTATGTATGTTTCAGAAAGTGTATGCAAGGTTACAACATTTACTGGCATTTGTTTCTGTTTGCACATTTATGCACAAGGCAAACACATGCAGACACCCCATCTGCCCCACAGCCCTCTACAATAGGCACAGACTATGCTACTGTTATAGCTCTTGTAAGACTTAGAACGAGGGACATTTGTTAGAAAGAGAGCAATCCACAATCTGTGACCCCCATAGCTGTTTCTGCATAATGAGAAACAGAGCAAGACTGAGACAAAGAGCAGTGCTAGAGATGATGTAGTGCTTGGTGTGACTACGACTAAGGACTTTAATTTCCCTGGTAAAATGTGGTGATTAAATATACATATGCTTGTCCGGGTCTGAGGACACCAGCAGTTTAGCAGCCCTCTTAAAAGTCAGCCAAGTGAGCATATATATCTATGAATATTTGTCCCTCACTGAAAAAAGAAACAGGAAATGTATGATTTTTCTTTCGGAATAAATGCTGGTGGCAGGGAGTATGTTAAGGGTTAAAAATAAATAACAAGGAGGCAGACATGGGAATGAATTCATAATATAAAGTGGTGTAAATGTACTTTGGTCACTGAGAAGAAACTACTCACCTGTAGAATACGATCTCCCTCCTTGATGCGTCCATCTCTTGCTGCTATACTGTTTGGCTCCACCTGCACAAAAGAAATGGAAATGGGAATTGACAGTGACATCTGGTCATTGTGTGTCTCTATATTCTCCAAAAGAGGAGATAACACTACTGATGCGATCACTCTCTCACTACTGTCCTCTCCTCTCTGCTGTCAGGTAAAAATAAGTTAGACATCTGCCTTTTCATGAAGATAAAGTGCAAGGTCTTTTTTTAATGATACAGTTGGGTTTTTATTAGTTCCATGGAGCTGGTATGTGTCAGTACTTCACATTCATCCTTACAGTAGTAGCTGGTGAAAGACGTTGACTGAGGTAACATGTAAGTCTTTGACATATAAGAAACATGAGTGAAAGACAATGAGAGACAGTAGGGGTAAAAAAACAACTGAAAACATTAAAAGTCACAAGTATTTATGGCGGAGACATGATTCTATTCTAGCTGAATGAATCAACACCTCATATTTTTCAAAATGTATCCCAGTGGATATGCACAGAAGCTGCAACAACACTACAATCCCTCAACAATCATTTGATAAACTTTGTTGTTCTTGCATTGAAGATCAAGAGAGATTGCAACATGTTGAAAAGAAAAAAAAATAACGCACTTCCCAAAGTTGCACCAATACTATCCATACATACATTTTAATGAGGTAAATTAGCATTTTTATCCATTTTATCAAACATACAAAAATAGATGCGCTTAGTTGGTGGGTGACTGTTTTCACAATCTGTTGAGGTTCAGCAGGTGCCCGTGTTGTTTGTGGTTTTAACATTCAGATCCCCCATGTGGTTCAAGAAGAACAGGTGAAAAACCAGAGGAATAGCAGAGAAAGAGTTTTATACTATACAAGTCATTTTTATAAAAGCTCATAGGAGCTAAATATACTGCATGTCTTTGTAATCCTGCTATTTATATCCGTATGGCTGCCTTGTAGTCCTCATAGCAGCCTTTTCACACCCTTGGTTTTGTGTTCATTATGGGATTGAAATTGCACCTGCAGTCAGACTACACATTTTTCTAATTCAGTTTGTAGTGCTTAAACCCCTCATAATTCTATCTATCATTGGGGTTTGTCTCACAAAGTGCAATAATTTGTTTTCATTTTGTCTCACGAACAATTTTGCAAGAGGAAGTATTTTTTCTCCGAGCTGCATATAAGTTGAATTTTAAAAGGAATCTGTAAAATGCTCCCTCTTTGTTTTGTGTGTTTGGTATTCAGACGGGGTGCAGTAGATGGGGAAAATATGTCATTTAACATACTGTGGAGGGGGGAAGAGAAGGTTGTCTCTCAGAGCTAATTAAAACCTTCAATTATAACAAGTTAAAAGGAGGAGGAATGAGGATGGCAGGACGGGAATCACATTTCAAACCCGACTTCCTCTTTGTCCATGCGTGGCTCATTCTCAGTTGATATTTCACTGGCAAATACTCAAACAGTTTTTTTCCTCTTCCTCCCCTAATTCAGTCTGAGTTGCTCTCTGCTCCAGTATGTAAAGATGGCAATTCAAATAGGATTTCATGCAATATTTTAATAACTTCCTGCTCCAAAGGTAACTGATCATGGGACCATGAGTTAGATTTAACGCACAGCCTGCTTTGTTTCTGTTAGACCTCATTACACTCCAGTGCTTCTTCAAAGCGTAACATTTTTATTTTACAGTAGAGTAAACATGCATTTTTGGTCTGTAAACAAGTGAGGAGAAGATGAAACTGCCATCAAGTCCTAACATCAAAACAGTTAAATGTGTTAACGCAGTTTAACACAACTGTCCCTACCTGGCTGACATAGATGGCAGTGTCCTCCTCATCATCAGTCCTGTAGCACAGCGTCAGGCCCAGCTTCTCCTGGCTGTTCTGCCTACACAGCTCCACCTCCTGTTAAATACATACAAACAAAATATTAGGTATTAAACTAATGTTTTCCCATGGTACACCTGTTATGCGCTGAGTTTTTCCCCATGGACTGGATGGACTGTGTACCTCCCTCACTAACTGTTACTGTCATAGTGCATTCCCATCCCTAACATTGACAATGACTACATGCCACCAAACTCCTGAGAGAAATATTCAGCTATTTGACTGCTAAATGTTCCAATTAGCAGTTAGTTTGGTGCTGGGCAGGTAGTGCACAGTTTGTTTATCAGAGCTTTTACATTAAAACAGCTTCCTGCTGTGGTGGAAATGGGGTTGATGAAAACATTGATAGTGATTTTAAAAAAAAGTAAAAAGTTAAAAAGGTGCTTGCCATGAAAGCAAAACAATTAGCTAAAAGACGTTCATTTTCTGCAAAGCTGAGGAAAACAACATCTTTGCCATTACTCAGTCACTTTAAAAAAAAAAAAAAATTAAAAATTAAAAATATTTATGAGTGCAGCTTTAAGGTTGGGTAAAAGATAAGCTTGGCACATTCATCTTAAACTTCTGTTACTTCAATGAAGACCAGAACAAAGCTGCTGCCCTCAAGAAGGCCATACTCGAAAGATTATAGTAAATAAAATGATCATAGATGAAGACTTCTAGTCGAGTGTGCACATTAACATAGACTGAGAAAATATTCAGTTCCAGATGGGTTTAGTCTCCTTTGAGTCTTGGTCTACTTGTTCGCCTACACACACACTTTGCTGCTCCAACTTCACTTAGATTTGGACCTAAGGCAACACAGCACAATGTAAAGTACAATAATGTAAGTAATAATAATAATAATAATAATAATAATAATAATAATAATAATAATAATACCCAAGGACACTTTACAGAAAAAGGAAAAAAAAAAAGAAAACTAAGCCGAGCTTAAATAATAAACAACTGAGAGGTTAACAGGTTAACTGTGGGCCAAAAGAATGAGTAAACAGGTAGGTTTTGAGGGCTGATTTGAAAGAGTCTAGGGTAGGACCATTGCATATTTCGGAGGGGAGAGAGTTCCAGAGGGTGGGGGCTGCCACGCTGAAAGCTCTGTCTCCAAAAGTGCGTCGGCAGGTGCGGGGGATGGAGACCAGTCCTGAGTCCGAGGACCGCAGGCTTTGGGAAAGTGTACTCCTTACTGTTTTTTTTTTTAACCTTGAATGTAAATAAAATATAGAAGCACGTATACATACGCAAACACAAGGCCCAGCGTGAGCTCTGTACATCAATGAAATGAAAGGCTGTCAGTATCAAACTGAACCCAGCATGGGGCGACATACAGGGCAGGTCTTTGATGGCTATAGTGATGATATTTCACTCGCTGAGCCCCTCCCACAGGAGATTTCTCTAAATTTAGCCAGAGTCGCTACTGGCTCCTTTTGATCTCTGCTGTGTATAAAGGTAATCACATAAAGATAACTCCAGGGGTAATCTTTATTAACCCCATGCTGCCAAATTCATTTCAACGCTGTGAAGTCGTGAAAGAAGGAGTGTTGGATAGAACGTGGGGTAAAATGGGGATGTGGGTGGGGGGCAAGAATTAAGCCCCAGCCCCCTTTTTTTCTGTCATGGGAAACAACGATAGCAGAGATTGACAGGGGAAATAATTAATTTCTGTGGCATTTAACCCCCTGCAGACAGCCCTGACCTTCAAAGGTTGAGTGGTGCAAGGGGTTTATCATATGGTAACACCGTGCCCTAGTCTTGACTACCCACTCTCCTCACTAGTTCAGTACACTGGCTGATTTGTACAAACCCTGACAGGGAAATAACAGCTGCATGCAGTAGGATCAGACAGCACTAACACCTTTATGTCAGTGCACATTGGGTGGTGTGCTTGCCTTTAGTGGATTACTAGAGTCAGTTATCTTGGTGTGAAGCCCACTAGTGAATGGTTTCCAGATGTGTGGAGCTGTGGGTGCTGAAACTGCAAAGAGGCTCGATTAGTGATGATTGGATCATAATCTGTGCCACTATGGAGTTTAAATTATGGCACAGCAGTGACATCGGGCGTGCAATGCATTGTGACGACTGATGGGATTTATGTTAATTTACAGTATGTGGTAACACTTCTTCAAATGGGAAACACCACATTTACCAAATGTAACTAAGGCATATGAGAAATAAAGACACATTGAGTATAGGTGGCTTTCTGTCTTTTAGAGCCACATTAAACATCTGCTATACTATAGTATCATTTCATTCAGAACAAATGTGCCTAATGTTCATTGGTTCATTGTTTCCACATTGCAGATGATGACATCCTTTCAGCTGTCACTGTTTTCTAGCAAAGTTTTTTCAAGTGTAGTGATGATACATACGTTTAACATTTTTGCTTCTTACCTTTTTTTTGTTCAACTTGCCACCCCCCAGCCATATCAGATAGGCTTACATGGTAGACGTTCAATGTACCCTTGAATAGATGGATAGCTTTATGGAGCTGTTTGATATTTCACAGTTGCTCTGGTGACTTTTTTACCCTGGAATTATGGGGCTTAGTGTCTTTTTCTTTTTTCAGTAGTCAGTCACATTTGCATTCATACTACACCATTTAGGGTGGCAGAAACTGGACATTTCAACCATTTATCATTTTATCATAAAATGATAAATGTTGAATTTTTGATATGGCTGGATTTTGGCACTTAAAGATGTTACAAGTGACTCAGGTTCATGGGAAATCGACCATATTTGGTATTTTGTAGGTGATAATACAGTAAATATACTAAGAATCATCATCACACCAATTTGTAATCATATTTATGTGTTTATATGTGAATATTCTGTAAATTATCCAATTATTTTTATTTTGTCAACCTAGCTGGACTCCTCCACAATCTTTTCACGTACCTCTAGTAATTGCCGAAGCACTCCCTTGGGTACAAATACCCCTAGTTGGGGTATTACTACTCTATGCCAACCAATTTCTTAGCACATTAATACAAATTATTGTGTATTGGCAATAATGGTAGAGTCACTTATGAGTTTGTCACTTTATTTTATCTTTATCTAATTATATACTTGCACAGACAAAGCTCATTAAGACTCTTTATTCTTGTACCATCCTTTGCATACCAATATTTTTTTTACTGTTTGGGGTTTGAGGATTTAAAAAAAAAATCCAGCCTTTGATGGTTGGCACTCGTTGATGATCCATAATTAAGACATGTTTATTTTGACTAATTTGGCAAACAGATAACTGGCTGCTTTCTGGCCAACTGCTGCCACTTCATTAACCGCACTGTATGGTGTCCAAACAGAGCAGTCATTAGAATCTGCCTTTATTCAACATTAATTTGTCTGGGAAGTAGATAAATATCCATACTGTTGAGAACATTATTAACTCACATTTTCTTTAGAGTAGTTTTCATAACTTGGGGAACTGTGATTGTAATTGGACTGGTTTACTATTCTACTCTGAACTTTATTTTTTACCCTAAGAATCAAAGTGTCTCTAAATGTAACCAATGGCTCTGAAACTCAGTTTATATGTCTGCAGTTGTGCAATATTATTGTGTGGTACAGATTCGGCAGGAGTATTATGACAGCAGGAATACCCATGTGGACAATCAGTTTGAAGTGAAGCTAAACCTGTCAGTCAGAAGTAATATTCCTGGGAATGGCAGCCTTATTCGGTTTCATCCAAGAGGAAAGCCATTCATGTTTCTGTTACAGTAGATACACATGGATGAACAGAGGTAATTGAGGACGGCTGATTTGGTGTGTGTACGTCTGGCAGGTGGGGGGTGGGAGTTTGTGTGTCTGTGTGTGTATGTTGTAAAGCTGACCTTGTTCTGATTCTACTGCTATTACCGCACACAAGCCCTCCACCCTCACCTCACCCTCAACACACACCCAGAGAATCTTTCATCCAGATGACACTGTAAGGTGGGCCACAGCTGGCAGCAGAGGAATCCTAATGACCCACAATGCAGTTCGCTGAACCAGGAAGTGCCTATTAAACCACGGAGGACCACTGACAATAGCAAACATCACCCATCACTGTCACCTAGCATGACCTAGAGGTCCACTGTCTGACCGGAATAGTGCATCTGTTTCAATCGAGACACTTGTGGGTACACAGACCAGTGTCTCACAAGACACACACACATACACACATGCACGCAGCACGTAATGTACTCTTTAGATCACACAGTGTCCTGGCTCACTTTTAGGGACATTTCCTCCACTTACACTCATTTCCTGGAGACTTACTCTGACCATAACCACGGCTTGCCAAACCTTAACCCTTACCCTTACCTTAACCTAACCCTAACCTTAGGCACTAACCCAAACATCAGCTTTCTCCCAATTATATTAGGGACACAGCTTTCGTCCCCAATTGGACAAGCCATCCCCAGTTAACCGGTCTTTAGTCTGAAATTTTTCTCTTAAAGTAACCTATGGCAGGCACACACTTCCAGAAACATCACCTGAGCTTCTTACTGACTTACCAGATTTAACAAAAAATCATCAGTTTGAAAAAAAAAAACAAACTCCACTTTAAACAAAGTTTGGCATTATTCTTCACTGATATGACAAAATTCAATCCATATTTTTTTATATGTCATTCAGCTGTAGATGGTTTCAAAAAGACAAGTAAAGTGTTAATAAAACTACTTTGAGTTGTTTGACATTGGAATAAACCACTTGAGATTTAATTTTTTGTTTGTTTTTACTTTTAGACCTAAGCAATAACTTTTACATTCTTTGACTAACACCCACTGTATCTTTCCTCTCCCTTTCATAGTAGTATGACTACAAACAAGAAGGTATTCAACATATATCTTGAAATAACATAAATCTTGAAACTTATAATTATATCTTCAATACATTTGTGCATCTAATAAGGGACAATATGGAATTTCAAAACATGGTAATAAAATATATTAATTTAAAAAATGCTGGATTGGAAATAAGCACAAGTTATAATGTTCCACACTACCAATCTGGCCAAGTTTCCTATTTAGATCTGAGATTTTGCTGTATTGGTGATATACAATATTTTGAGTCCTGTCTACCAAAAATTGGAATGAGGTCTAGATTAAACTAATCATACACATACTATAAATGGCAAAATGATCCAACAATCGCAGCTAAATCCTGAATATTAGCCAACTTCATTAATCAATGCAAGGTCATTCAGTAACCTTGCTCTACCAAACTACTTTTTAGTCGTGCTAGCACCATTGCTCTAAGGATGGCAATGTTATTTGGTTGGTCAGTCGGTCCGCCACTTTGGTTCAGACTATAATACTGTGAGATGGATTGCCACAATATTTTGTACAGACGTTCATGGTTAACAGATATTCAATCCTACTGACTTTGGAGATTCACAGATTTTCCTTCTGGTAATACGATGAGGTTGACAATTTGGATTTTAAGCGAAATGTGTGAACAATTATTGGATGGACTGCCATGATGATGATGATTTGATCCCCCTCGAGATAAATTGTAATCAGTTCGGCGATTCTTTAATTTTCCATCTGGTGCCATCATCAGGTCAAAATTTTAATTTCAATGTCTAATACTGTACTTTGGTTTATGACTGAATATCTGCAAAACTAATTCTCATTAGCCTTAGCGTAGACCTGCTTAACATCAGCATGTTAGCATTGTCTTTGCAAGTATGTTAATGTTAGCCTGCTTACATTAACATTTAGCTTAAACCATCACTGTGTCCAACAACCTCACCCAGCCTCTAGCCCTTGACTGTAAACTTTTAGTCTTGTCGATAACTATTGTGTATGTTATGGGTTGAATCCCCAACAAAGCCATTCTGATATCATCACTATCACTGTATTCGAATTTAGACGCCACGTGTCAGTTCCTCCACTGATTCAGTGAGTGCTTGCTTCTTCTACATAACATATTCACAATTTCTAATGAGCTTGAAATGGCAGTCTGTGAAGGCATGCAAATATTTCTTAAGGACAGTGCATGATGAAAGAGAAACTAACTGCCTGTGAATGAAACACTGGTAATTCAACAGAGAGGCCTTTCAGAGTGGGATTTTCTTTTGGTACTATTATATGAAGAATGGCCTTCCATCTTAAAACTCAGGGACTTTGCTATGCTACACTGAACAATATAAAGAGTAGGTGCTGCTTTCACAAGGGGCAGCCAATTTTCTTGTATATTGTGACACTGTAGGCAGTTTTTCTTGCATGTTGTTTGTCTTGTGGATGTTATACATCAGGCTAGCCTTAGATTATCTCCTAGAATTGAATAATACTGTCACAACGTGTCCAACTGCGTCAATAGAAAAACGTAAACCTACTCAATGTAGTTACAATAGCTTGGAAATCTGAGGCCACAAACAGCCAAATGATCATTTTGATTCGTGCATGTCAGTATTACATGGAAGACATCTTTGTCAGCGCTCATTAAAAGAAAGCAAGAGTAAAGCACCAGAGGAAAGTTTGTAGAGTGTCCAAAATGCAAAAAGCTCATCCTCTCGGGACTGTAGATGTGATAAATTGATTTAAGGCCATTAGATATTGATATTTCTATTGATGTTGACACTACATAGGGAAGGACTAGGCAGGACTGGAGCTATGTTGACAGACCCTGAGATCATGCCTTCTGTCTTTATTCCAGAAATTTGGAGTTTTAGCAACTGGGAGGAAGTTTACATTTTGCAATTTAAAAAAATTCACCTATGATGGGTATTTTTCGGCACGTTACTGTGTTTTTAGCCTCGGTACTTTTAAATTTGACTTATTAAGCCCCCAAAAATTAAGAATCCAGTATGTCTCCACAAGAATTTTATTCCTGCTGGTGGAGAGGCAACAACATTTTGACCCTCATATTTGGAAATAATCTATACAGAGGACAATAAAACAATAGAACTCTTTCCTGCATAAAAAAAATATAAAAAATGGAAATAATGCTCCATTACTCTGGACCAAAGTGCTGGATGGACAAACTGACTGGTCAAAAATATTTTGTTCTGTCCCAGTAATGAGTGCAGAACAGTATACTTATGCAGCAGAAAATCAGATTAATATAAAACTGTACCTCATACTCATACTCTTCAGTCCTCTCCACTTCTGCTGGGGTATTGGACAGGTACTCTGGACATTCATAAAATTCATGTTCCATGGTGTGGATCGAATGACAGCTACAAAGAAAAGAAAAGAGCAGTTACAATATATTACCTGTACAACAAAGTTGCATCATTTTGTGGCAAGGGAAGTTACATGCTGTTGATGCTTATTCTGTATATGTGTCACATTTCTTAATAATAGTTATCTCATTTTGCTACAAAACTCCAAACAAGCAATGTAGACATCGACCATTCCCCCATTAAAGGCATGACCTCTTTAAATTGTCACCATGATAAGTACCTTGCTGTAATCACTGACCAAGACTGGCAGATTTGTAGTTTTATAGGACAAATTGATTTCATTTGCTGCCCAGCAAAGCCCTATAAATAGCTACAGAATGGACACAGCGCCAGAATGCCTGCTCTATCAGCCCATTGGCTTTTAATCGTCCAGCAAAAGCTCCCATTAAAGAAAATGGATGTAGCACACAGAAGCAATTATTGCATGCAGGTTTGGCTCTGCATAATGATATCACAGGGACATAGTACTTAGCTATGCTGGGGGTTTCCACACTATGATACAGCTGCTTCATAACTACCGTGAAATGAAGGAGAACAACCAAGCAGCTTTAGGGACGCTTCAAAGTAATGATTTTCAGCCTACTAGTGACAACAATTGGAAGTTTTTGCACCTTACCTGTCAGACAAAAGGAAAGGACAGATGTCAGGGACGGGTGGGGTCTCTGGCCGAAGCTTTGCCAGTGCCATGATGTGCTCGAAGGTGATGTCCGTTTGCGTGCATACGTCCACCACACACACTTCCTGTGGTGTGCCACTGTGGTTGTGTGCTACAGCAGTCATGCCTCTGGTGGGGGTTCGCCGGATAACCTGGACAACAATGGGGTCTCGCCTGATGGCCTCCACCACTGCCTCATCATGTTCAACCTTGGAGAAGTCACGCCCGTTCACCTGGAGGAAGCAAACAGCAGAGAGAGCCTCATCACGATTTGAGTATACTGCAATTCAATTGAAACGTTGCTTGTATCACTTGACAGAGATTTGGCAACTGAACTTTCACTTGGACATACTGTCTTCCATGATGTTATGGTGGAAAGATGCAAACCCTATTCTGTTCTGCAACATCTGAATTCCCTCATGTCAGTGACAAAATATACAATTAAATGTACTGTCACTAAGGAAGAAAAGAGACTAGTCAGTGGAAAGTGCAACAAGGCCTTGCACACTTATTAAAGATCACGGTGCCTTTTATTAACCTTCATTTTGCCAGGGACAATCTAGCAGACATGCATGCTCTTTTCAGCAACAACCTGTTCCACATTTACCCCTGGAAGCCTCACAGTACATCTCCACATCTCCACTGTTAGGCACTGAATAGCTTCCAGTAAAGCAACTACGAGTTAAGTGCCTCTATAAAGGGCACTTTTGCAGTAATTCACGTTGGAGGGAGCACATTACATATTCTCCCTTTTTTTTAACCTACACAGTACACTTTCCAGGCAGGTTCAGACATTTTAACTGCTGACCAGCTCTTCACAAATGTGCTTCTCTAACCTTTAGGCTACTGACAAATTTATGGAGACTGTATAATGTACTAGAATGCAGCTTTTGCTTAAGGAGAAAAACTCCCAAAGCATGCTTTAATGAGCTCATTTTATCTTATTCAGTTTTGCTTCCATTTTTTTCAAATCAATCTGACTTGGATGCATTATTTACATTTCTTTCCTATACAATGCCATATAGCCCATTAGATGAAGAAGAATAATAATTCTGATTTAGGCAAATGAGTGGCAAAGTGGGGAGGAGCAGCAGGAGGTAGATCTTGCTCCATAGGGAGCATCACTTTTAGTAAGCAGCACTCAATTTGCAAGATCAGAAAAGGTTGTGCCACAAGGGAATCAGTGGGGAAGAAGTGTGCTTGCCTAAGATATCACACTGACAGCTGTCAACTAACCTTTACGGAAATGTGAAAATGCACACACACAGACACACACCTATATGCATTTACTCCATCTCTGGCTCCCTAGGCTAACCCAATTACAACATCTCCCTATACCAAGCCTGTGCTCAAGTTCATTTTCAGTCTGTCACATCCTGAAATTGATTGTTTGCATTGATTTTTGGATGTCAGAGAGAGTCCATGTGTTTGTCAAGGGCTTAAAATGTGGAAGCATGTCCCTAATGTCAGCATCAATATTGAGTGAACAACTTAGATACATAAAGAGCTACATTCTGAAAGGGGGTATGTGAACAAATATACCATTATGTTGGACCCTCACATAAGTTTCTTGAAATTATGAGTGGCAGAAGTCCAGAAAGTGTTGCAACAACTTTGGCTACACACCAGCAAGCACCCTACTGCCCTCTGCAGCTGATGTTGATAGTGATAGTTGCATCCAACCCATGCTATTTTTTTGTTAGTTAGTTGTCCTCTACACGCATTAACTTCATTTTACCATTACGTTTGAACCTACGTGCATCTCTGAAAAAGTATCGAGAAACTTCCACAACTTTTTTTAAAGTTGTAATGAGGCCCAGATGGACACATTAATCTCCAATCAGAAGGAGTGCTCTGGAAGGCAGGAAGTGATTGTCTGGGTACACCTGCCAGCGTGTTTACCTGCTGTTGTCCCTCTATTCAATCTGGCTGTTGATGATCTAACTGGGGGCTGATTAATAGCCAGCAGATGTGACTGGGGATAATGGCTCAGAATGTGCAGGTTTTATGTGTGCGAATATGTGTTTGTGTGTTTCACGCATTTTGTACATCACATACTATGAATTTACAAAGCATTAGGGATAATTAAACCACAAATGAGGAGATAAAGAGAAGCAGACACATTAAAGAAGAAGCTGTAAAGCTTTAAGACAATTAAGATGTGGATTGTGCAAAAGGGTCTGCAACTCTAATTTAACATTTCTGTAAAGCATAGTTGGTATGTTTTTTCTAATCACATATAATCTGGTTTAAATGTTCAGTAACATACTATACCTTCAATATCTTTCATTATAATATGCTCATTTTCTATGTTGTTTAGAATCTTCATCTTTGCCATTTCATTTTATTTTCTACTCTTGCAAAGACTCCTGATAGGGATTGTAGTTTCATTTTATCATTGCACGGGATCTTTATTTCTGTCAGTATGTGTGCATGTGCACTATAGACATACTCAGAGACGTGTAGGTGTGTGGATTCCATCAATATCAAACAGTAATTCCATTTTGATTACAAGTTCCCTTTCTCATTACTCAACTGTGCTCCCGTGACCAAGCTGACGGAGAAACAATATCAAGTCATTTCATCATCTGATATAACCCACTGAAGCTCCGTGAGAACACTAAAAATAGTCAGAGTTCATGGCGGTCCATAGGGATGACTGTAATGAACCAACAATCTAGCACAGCCTTCATATACCTTTCAAGTTAAAGGTTACTATTGCCAATAAAAAAATGGTTCCCAGTAGCCCTAAACCAAAGCTTCTTGTCTGTCCATACACTCCTTCCTAAAGGTCAAGGTTCAAAGTGCTACAGTTTGGGAGGACTGAATGTGTTTTCCTACTGTGGGTGGCCAGTGAGTGCAGTGCGTGCATGTCATCAATCTACAGCCTTTAGTAAAAATGTCATTTGCTTGTTATCAGCTGCTTTGTATTCTCAGTATGACACCTTGAGATACTAAATGCCTATTTTTTGACTTTTCTATCTATACTGCCCTACAAAAAGCAGAGAGCAGTAACTAGAAACAGTTGAGTGAAGAAGGCCTGAAGCTTTGAGGCTATTGTGTAACAGATAATACCTTAATGTTATGAATTTTAATGTCAAAGAACTGAAGATCTAAAAATTATGGACAATCTCAAGGGCAGAGGGAAAATGCAGTACTAATTTTACCTTCAAATAAAATTTGTTAGCTTTCTTATCCGTTTGAAATAATTAACTAGCACAACTTAATACATTTAAATATACGGTTAAAAGTTATCACATCAAATCACACAGATTCCCCTGTAGAGTCAGAAGCTGATAGTATTTACAGCTACTCTGCTAAGCTAAGCTAGGCTAGTTACCTTTGAGCTTTTAGCTGGTGTCACTTTTTTCTTCATCGCGTTTGGATTTAGCCACTCCCTAATTTATGTTGTATAACATACTCAGTTACTAACATGTTGGATCAACTGATTTCTGACTAACAGGAAACATTTAAGAAAAAGTAGGTACATCTAGTTTTTAGCTCTGATTTGCAGTTACTGTAAATGTTAACATTACACATTTGCTCATTTTTATATGGTAAAACAAACGTTGGGTTACGGCACTTTGACTTTATAGAGCTGAATACTGTGGTAGACAACCTCAGTTAATCATTCAATGTCAGCACTATCTTCTCTCTCCTCTTCTGCTCTGAAGTCCAGTGGTTTTGAATGTGCTTTGATGTCCTGACATGGCTGCATACAGACTTTTAAGGTTAGCTATCAGCTACTAATGCAACGTTTGCCTGTGATGCACCAATTACACACATCATTGACCATGAGGGGGTTACTGGCAGACCATGGTGTGGAAATGGCCATTACATGTGTTGAGACAGGGTTGAAAGTAGCACAGCGAAAGCCAATCAGTGCCAGGCCTGAGGCTTTCAATATGCTCAAGAGAGGGCCCATGTCAACCTTTAAATGTGTCACAGGGTTTTATCAGTTAGCCACTAACATGGCTAAATGTTATTTCCACTTTTGAATACAAGCAGGAGCGATAAGGAAAGCCCAGAGATAAGAGCAAGTGTTTGTTTGTGTGTATTTGTGTGTGTGTGTGCGTGTGTGTGTGGGGGTGGGGGGGGGGTGGGGGATGTAAACTGGTGTGTTTGTTGCACAGGGATAAGAGCGTGATGGAAACCACTCAACCTCACAGCTAAATCTGACAGATATGGTGTCATTGTGAGCAAATGAAAGCAAACACACACAAATGCAGACACAGTTCAAACATTACATCAGCTCCCGACGGATTTAAAACAGCACTACAATGCAGTTGTTTGCATTAACCATGTTTGACTGCATAATGCCGGTGTCTCACTCTGAATAGGCTTACAATGGACCACGAAACAATAAGCTGCAGAGGAGAGACCCCCCTTGGCTATTCAATACCTGACCCCATCTGCCCCTGAGGAATCACAGTGCTCAACATCATCGGCGGACATTTTTCTACAATCCACAAGATCATGATTTTTGTGAACTTTAGTAGAATACAAATAAGATTGTTTTTACATTCATGGAAATTGGCATATTGTGATGAGTGCGGAAGCACAGGTGGCGTGCTCCAATAATCTGCCAAATCTCATTTCTCTTCCTCCTTTAGCTGCATTGAGATGACTCAGTAGGCTGCTCTCATGTGGCGAGGGCTCACTGTCATAAATGTCTCATTTCAATAATAAAAGTCTCTGACATCCAATATCACCTTGTGCAGCAGCGGCAAAGAAGATGATGGTTTCATAAATTTGAGTGGCAGGCCGTGCAACTGGTGGGCCATGCTCGGTCAACTGAATCACATTGACCCTTGCCTTGTGCAGGATGAGAAGACCATAATGTTATTGATGCATATGTGACAAGCACCCAGGGCGAACTAGCAAAACAGAATGGAGGGGGTTGAAATAAGCCTTTTTCGCCCCATTCTTTGTTTTCAGACTGTCTTTTCAAAACTTCCTATACCATCAACTAAAGTTTAGCATTATATATCTGCCATAAAACTATTTGCAAATGGTAAATTAGGGATCTAAAGGCAGCCATTTTGTTTAGCCATCATGTTTCCCTGGAAGTAGTTTCCTATGCAGTTGGCATAGGACACAAGTGAAGTTTATTTGGAAAGCTTTAGAGGGCTTGTGCTGCCCACTATATGTTGTTTTGCTGGCATTTCCAAAATCTCTTCAGCAGAGGTGGCAAGTTCATAGTTAGCATTTTCCATATTATGCTAACTTCTCACAATTATGACAACAACAATGGGTCATGTCATTTATTCTATCATTCCGGTTTTTCATGACTTTGTCAATCAATTTGTTTCTAATGATTTCATATCACTGTTTTCTGTTTCTGTTTTAATTAGTGCTTTTTAAAAATACCAATGTATTACAGTCCTGGGAGACCCCAGTCAAAAGCACCCAATTCCGCCTATGTAGCTTTAATAGATAGAACTATTATTGAGTTCATGTTTGCCATGGGTCCTAAATTAAAAGGGGGGGGTGGGGGGGACTCTGTCAGTCATTTTGAAGGAGACAGACACAGACGCAGCAAACACAGATTTCCTCATGTGTTCTGTTGAGGACCCTAAATACTGCTCTTCCCAGGGGGGTACTGGGAAAGGGTTAACCCTAACCCTAAAATAATAATAATCTGTGTTTTTTTTCAGATTTCATTATTTACATAACTAATAATGTTTTGAGAAGAAATAACATTTTGCTATGATGGTTGTTTCTTACAGTAGTTTATTCTTGGGGTCCCCATGGACCCCAGTCAGTAATCCTTGTATGTTAAATGTGTTGGTAGGATGAAGGTTAAGAAATTTTGAACATTACAGTTTTGTAAGGTTGCAAGCAACATTTTCAAATGTTTTTGTGAAGTGTTTTAAAGTCAGAAAGTGAAAAATAGCCCAACTCTGCTAATACCTCTCATTTACTGTACAATTACAGCACCTGCCATTTCAAAGGAGATAGAGAATCCCATAGCTTTATGTAAGATGTGGTTGAGAATGTTTGAAATATATAATTCACTACAATTATAGCAATTTTTCAAGCTGACTAAGATGACTCTCTGGAATAAATGGCTGCTGTCATGCTGTGATCGCAATCATTTTAACCTATATTTAGCTAAAGAGGATTTGCTGAGCATTTTATAGCAACATCCCACTCATTTAGAGCTGGTAGAAGCCATGGCCTTTAGGTGTGTTGACCAACTTTGATAGAGCAGCTGAGGAAGAGTTGAAGGGCATCTCTGCTTGCTTGTGGACACCTCAGTGAGGAGAGAGCATGCATTGGTGCACTGTTTCAAAAGTTTCAGTCACATCTCACTTTTAGTAACCTTTAGGCCACTACCCAACTTCAGAACGAGAAACCGGAGAGAAAGAGCCTTAGCTAATCTATACTAATCCCTGTCATTACATCAATTTGATGCTGACTGCCTTGAATCTCTGAGAGTATTACCTTCATGGCTGAATCTGTTCATGGGAACTTTAGCATTTATCTTCTCCTCAAATGTGGAAATAGATTGCAGTAGGGGAAAATTGTGAGGTGCAGAGAGTTCATTCTAAGAATCTGAATCTTTAGCCAATCTGCAAAATTCAGCTCTCCTTACCTACTGTGCAATTTACTGAAAATTTTAAAATATTCACTTCAGGATTAGAAATACCCTGACTCAACTTTAAGCAGAAAGAAATTTCACCTCTGTTTTGCATTTTTAGCCAGGCGTGTTCTTCTTTTCTAATCAGCAACTGTTCACTATGCATTGTAAGGCTCTGCTGTTTTACATTTCTGTATCGCACCAATTAATCAAAGTGACAAGGTATTTAATGAGAGGCAATTAGAGTGTTAACCAAAATGCAAATCAGATGGGGAAAGGGAGCGGGAGATGTGTGTTCGTGTTGGTAGTAGTGGCGGCGACTTGGGCTGTGCGTATGTGTGTGTTACGAGGATGTTTGATAAGCTATGGCAACAGGTTCAAGGAGATTCCACTCAGTGCTCTTATTAGGTCCCTCATTCATCGAATTGAGTTCAGCTCTCCCTGCCTGCGTTTATGTGCTCGTCTGCACCCGTGATTGCATCTATGTCCACGCCCGCGAGTGCGTGTACAAGTTGTAATGAGTGTCCTTCACAGTTTTTCACAGACATGGGCCCCTGCACAACAGACGAAAACAGCCAATTAGTGCTGCATGAGGAAGACTGCATGACAACATGAAACATGGATTAAATAGCTTCTGTCGAGACGGAAGTTAAGTAGCACGCTCAGGTCAATCCCTTCTACATCACACAGTCTCTGTCTGCAGTAGATTAGACTGTGTTTCCTGTAGGAAACGCTTCTAATAGGGCTGGCTTGTTTCAGCTCTTAGATCTTAGCTTCAGAGAGAGTGTTAAAAGTTAAAAAATGTATGAACTTTTAGCAGAGTGGCATGCTTCAAATGGTTTTGCACAGTCTCGTAGCAACAGCAGAGGCCAGTGCTTCCCACATGTCCCTGTCCGATGATACCTGCTGAACTAACAGGCTGGTGTACTGTCCTTCAACTGGTTATCCTGCATTCCAGCCCCTCATCATGAAGCATCTGCGCTGCTGAAGTGGCCTTCAGCGAGATTGACTCTGATGCTCTGCAGCTGACCGTACACTGTTATCTCCCTGCAGAGGGCTAAAACAAAAGATCATTTCCTACATTACCCAGAATGACTTCCAAGAATCTCTAGAACATTCATACACTTGGGTGTGTCTGTACTTGGATGCCAGATGGACACCACTGAACTTCTGATTCTGTTGAATTGTGATGTTTCCTGCTAATATTTTATGACAGCATGCACATGTCTCTATTTCCTTTAAAATTATTCATGGATCTTATGAGCACTTTTATTTCTCTCAGTCTCCTCTCTGTGGAGTGTTTTTCTTTGTCTTGCTGTCTAGGTGGGGTTTTTTTGTTGTTGTTTTTTACCTTTTTGTCTGTAATTGTCACTGTAAGTCAGCCCATTTCAATTTGATTCAGTCTGTAAAAAAACACTCTATATTGCCAAAGCACTCTAAAAACAGACACTACATCTCTCTGTGTTTTTACCTATCTGTTTTTTTATGTGTGTCTCAAGGGTTTTCTCCCTCTCGCTCTTCACATGTCTATCTCTCCCCACCCTGGCATAACAACGCCAGCGGTTGAAACATGCACGCAGACATCAGAGACTGTTGACTTGTGACTGTCATTCCAAGCAGCCATTTCTGATGTAAGTGAGGGGAAATCAAAGGTTATCATCTGTCAGTGAACGCATTAAGAACCATCTCATTTCCTGCTCTTTGTACCACTTCCATATGCAAGGCAGGCTGCCTTTCAATTAGGCTTCATGAATACAGATCCTTCCCACTGGTAAAGCCTTGGAATGAAACATGATTTGTCTTGTATTCTGCTTTTTGGAAATACAATATGGGTATGTTCTTTTATTCATAAGACAACCCAAACAGTGTATGTGCTAGTGATACTTTAAAGGGGAAAACAACCTCCAACTGTATCTACACTGAGGTTACAGTAACCAAATCCAAAGCACATGAACTCAAATTAAGCCGATGGCAAAAGTCAAGAGGTTTGCATCATACTGCCTAGTTTAATCCACAATAATATTCAACATCTACTGTAGCTTGGCAGTTTCCTTCATTTCCTTCATCATAAAATGACTAATGCCTTCAGCTTGGTGGTCTCATACATCATGGCAAGGCCAATGTGTCTGTGTTTAACTAATAGGCTCTGTATCCTCAAGCAGCCATGGATGGCAAGGGTTATGACAAACTGCATCAACAAGACATTCATTACCCTCAACATCCTAGCAACCAAATCACAATTACCGCGATCCACGAGTGAGCATCCAGCCCCGCTGCCACACTCTTATTCCTTGCACTCCATGTTGCCAATGCATAAATTAGCCTTCTTTTGTCACATTGGGGGGTTGGCGGGTTGAGAATTAGCTCAGTTTGTTTTGCTCGTGATGAGACAGGGTGCACTGGTGGCAGATGACTGAAAAACTTCTTTACTGACAAATTAACAGAAGTAATTTTCACTCTGCATGCATCTGTACATATCAATGTGTTTGTGTGTCCTGGGATAAATAGAATGTTTTGTGTGTACATTTTACGCATGTATGCTTGTATGTGTGTGTGTGTGTGTGTGTGTGCATTCATGCAGATACTTGTCTTGACTGACTAATGTACTTGGTCTGCACGGTACCAGGACTCTATTGTTGCACTGTGTCCTCCCCACAGTCATTAGATCGCCATTAATCTCTCATCTGCCATTAAAACAACAGCCAGTGAGCTGGGCTGAACAATAGAGTGGCCCTTCCTCCAGCCCCCCGACACATAGTAGCAATGAGTTTGAATTAGGCTCTCGGGGGTCACCGATTAGACCCACATAATTCATCCAGACGGCTGAGTTCACAAAGAGGTTAGGTGTTACTCCTCTATATGGGAAAGCTGAACAACATACAATCTCCATCCAAGTATGTAATTTATTCTTGTACTGTAGCTTAAACAATAAGGCTGGTTGACAGCATTTTTCATATAGTCAACAAATCCCATTAAAAAAATTAATAAAACCAACAATATGATACTACTAACAAGTGCAGTAGAGGTATAAGAGGAATATAGTGTATTCTTCTTTGTCATAGAGCTCCATTGTGCTCCAAAAACACATCAATGAGTCACAGTTTTGGGTTGGACTTCATTACCATGCCATGCCCAGTAGTTTTTTGGGGTTTTTTTTGAGGAATTACACTATATGTTAAGAGTCTGAAAGTATTGAGAGACCTCAGATAATTATGTATACAGTTTCAGTTTCTGTGGCTAAACTGTACAGACACACTACGGGAGTTGAACAGTGTCATCAAAGTGAAACCACATGACAAACCCCAGTAAAGAGACAAAGAGAGATATAAGGTTGCCTGAGACTGAATAAATGCTAACCGAAAACATCAGTGGGAAATTAGCATAGCTTCTCATTGCTTGGAGCACTTTGTATACTCATAACTATGGAACAGCAAGATATTCTTGAGTTCTTGATCTTTTTTTTTAGTCTTTGTATTGGCAGGAATGGAGAGAGAAAAAATGATTGGATGCCGGACCTTAAATCATTCAGAAATCAGCTATTCTACATTAGTTTCATCATCAATCAGTTGAATAAAGTTTACCTTAAATAATCAGAGTAAGAGATAGACATTCTTATGGGATGCAGTCTTGCTATGAATCTTTGTTATTCACATGAGCACAGATTTGGTTCAAGGCAAAAAGAGCCATCTCCGGATGCAGGGGCATAATTAGCAAAACATGCTAAAGCTTGGAAAGTGAAAACATTTTACTGGGAAGCAGGAAAATAAAAGATTTATGTGCTGCTTTTTGCATAAAATTAAGAAGCCTAGAGTGTGAACTTAACATTTTTTTTCTCCTACCACCAAACCTTTGCCTTTTTCATTTTAAAGTGATGCATGTTTATGCTCACTGGAAGCACCTAACCCATTAGCATTATTCATAACACGAAGCTTCCTCAGTCCGCCCTTTGGTGGAGAAGAAAAACAACTTCACACTCCACTAACTGTAAGCGGGCCTGTAAGCGGGTGAGAAGAGCTCTTCCTGCAATGAAAAATACCTTCATCCAAAGGCATGGTTGGTTAGTTAAGTGAGAGACACACTGTGGTGCAATTTACCACCCATTCGACCCGCTTCAAACAACACTTCTTCTCTGCTGCCTGAAACTGTGAATAGTCTAGAATATGACGGAGTGAATGGCTAATCACATCTGCTACTGACATACTATCAGTCAGATGATGATTAGTGACTGCGTTCCTGTAATTTTCAGACTATATCACAGATTGACTCGTTAAATCAGACCACTGTTTCTCAAAATGGGTCACAGGCTCAATTTGTGTGAGTTTCCACGTAACAAGGTCGTGAAGCATGTTGTAATGATGATGACAGACTGAGGCTGGATGTATTCAGAAAGACAAGACTGACTTTTTTTACTTTTTGTGGCCCACGTCTGATCTTTTTGAAGGGGAAAAATGTGATCCCGGTTTGGACAATCATAGGATGATACAACACTGAAGCACAAAAAACAGAAAATGAGACCATTGGTCATGTATTTAAATACTTAAAATGACCAATTCTTACATTTACCTGAGAAAAAGCACTTTATTGTTCAGTGCAAGACTGTGCGATGTGAGTTTGAACAAGTTACCCTAACGTGATTTAATGAAACTGTGCCACAGAAAAGACAATCTAATACATTTCTTTACACTAACAACAACAACAACAACAAAGACCCATCCACAGTGCTTGGACCACTCTCCATCTTGAGGGCATTTCCCATATCAGCACAAGGCTTATGGTTACACCCCGCTCTAAATGCAATCATCCCCCCTACTATGCAGATGGTTTAGTGTTATTCTATCTGTAACTGGACTCGACGCCAGGCTCTGAGTGGGCCTAATGACTCCTAAACCCAAGTTGGTTAAGTGGGAATCCAACACCAGCGTCCTGCTGTAACCTAATCTCCCTTTAGACCACCTGGACCCAGGATCCACCCTGTGGGTTTAAAACGCACTTGGCAGTGTCACTACAACAGTACATGTGCATTTTAAGAATTTAGTCATATCAAGACACACACCATATGCAGACTTGTTCAGCTTTGACAACATACTGCAGAGCAGATGTCAGAGAAAAACATCATCACTGACATTACAAGCAACCAGCTGTACAACGGTTAAGAGTCAGAACTGCGGTTCTCTGAAAAATAGTTGTAACAAATACCCCTGTTTCCACTAGATGATTATGCATGATGGAGAAATTCTTGGCAAAGAGACAAAAGAGAAAAGAAAAAAGTGGAGGTTTTTCTTTTTATAGCTTAACTGACATTTGGTCTCAGATGAGAATTGCACCTTCGCTGCCAAAGAACTCAGCCAAAGATCTGACTGAGAGAAATTTTATGGTAATGTGAAGGAGCTTTTATGTCTCAGAAGCTGTGTTTTAGAATTTTTACCCTGCAACAACTAAATATCCTGGGGAATTTTTTGTGCATATTTTATGTGCGGTGTGTGTGTATGTGTGCATTTTTTCTGTAGTGTGTAGCAGCAAATGCATACAACATATCCATAACAGCTCCAGATGGTTGGTCATAACATCTGTCTAACCTGACAAAACATAGCCTGCAGCGTGTGGCCATAAGGTATATTATTGGGTTATTCTGGCACAAGGTTGGCTTCCAACCATATAACAGTCACTGGTTGACAGCGCACACACTGAGACTAGACGAAATTAGTGTGTGTCTGTCTCTCCCACAGATATACACTCGTGCATATTGAATGACAGCCTGTCTCCGTGTCTCCCGTCACTATCTTTCTCTTTCCAGGGTCTTTCTGACGCACAGGGAAAATCCATGGCACCTCAGAGGGCGGGGTTACGCCAAAGTGTATTAATGAACAGGATAGACAGACAGTGACAAACAGGCAGAAAGACAGACAGGGGCAGTGAAATGGAACGGACTTGGAACAGTGTCTGGCGACTGATAAGTGATGGGAGGAGGAGGAGGGCGAGACTTTCTGTTAAGGGGAAAAAAAACAGGAGAATAGGTGGATTTAAAAGACTTATTGATGGCACACGCCTCATCTTTCCTTGCTCCAGTTCTCTCTCCTCTCTTGCTTTGCTACTGTACTATCTCCTCTTTCTGCTTTCTTTCTGTCTCACACCCTCTCTACCATTCCATTTCCCTCTCATCCAACTGACCTCCCCCTCCCCCCCAACTGGTTCTTTCCCCTTTTCTCTCTTTCTTTCTCTCTTGCCTCCTATCATCTTGTCCAGGCCACTTGGCCAATTGGTGAGTATGGTAATCAGCAAGAGGCTGATAACCACTGATAAGTCCTCTTGTCAGGTGACTGAATGACATTTTTACACAGTCATAAAAAAAGGAAAACACGCCGTAAAGCTGATGAATGGACAGCGCGTGTGTGACTTCTTAGTATGTGCAAATAGGCATATCTACCTCTTAACATTTCCATGTTGTTGTGTGTGCATGCATCATGTGTGCTGTTGCATCCTTTGCCTTGTCTGGAGGGGAGACAAGGAGGGGTGGGGGGTGGGTGGGTGAGGAGTGTCACTCTCCCCACTGAAAGGGCTTTCATCCTGGGCTTATCAGAGCCAACGCAGGGGGAGATCGTTGGCTGGTGGAGCGAAACGGCGACTGTTGCTGTTCCCCCCTCCATGCTGGACCTGTCTTTCCCCTGACCCCCTCCCTCCCAACACATACACACACGCAAACACAACCAGAAAGTGGTGTGTATGTATGTTTGCTTACAGCCAGGCAGTCAAACACACACAAAGAAAGACACAGTGAAACATGGACATCAATGTACAGACTGACAAGCTTTCTGTCATCATCTGTCTATCTGTCAATCTCCCAGCAGCTCTTTCGCTCATATGAAGGAACACACACAAACAAATACACTATTTCAATTGTGTAATTGTGTAATTTCAATTGTGTTCTCTATTTTTAATTACAAGCACATACACAGCAATACCAGTTTTCCATGTTAACCTGGCATTAACCTGTCACTAAATAATCAACCATATCCTGTTTCCATTTTTGGCCGGCGACCAGAAGACGTGCTACCCACGGTGCCGGTGACGAGGCCATATGCACCTCTAAATCATGGGGTATTATCACCATGCTGTGCTCCAACGAGCAACTGTAACCATGATGGAAGACACCAGATGATCAGTGTTCAACAGCAGAGTTCATTTCCATATCACTCGATTAACATTTTTAAGGGGGAAAAATCATTACCTAAGGTCATTATTCACCACCTCTAAGCTTTGAAAGTGTGATTGTTTTATTATTTAGCACCTCTTAAATATTTTGTAGTAGGAAAAAATGGTCTTTACTTCCATTTTTCATTCCAAAATATAAAGATATGCATAAGTTTTGATAAATTTAGTATATCTGAGGGAACTCGTGATGCTACAATGCTACAATAGTAGTTTGATTTAAAAAAGATGATTCTGTTTTCTGACAGGCAATACAAAGCTGCCAACCGAGACCACACACAGCAAGTGTGTGAGTGTGTGTACGAGAGAGATAGAAAGAGAGAGACTTGTCATGTGGAATTACACTCACAGGTGAAAAGGTCAATCTCACTGACAGACAGACAACTTGTTGGACCGCACAATGCAAGAAAAAAGGAAAGGTCACTTCATTCAATTCTTTCTGCAAAGCTCAAAATCCCATCAGAGAGACAAACAGAGAGTGAAACAAGTTCTAGACCGGTGTTGTGCTTCTCTGATAAGTGGACAGTTGAATCAGGTAATACCACCTCCCTTCATCCCCTGTTGGTCATCTGTAGTACATTTTTATGGCCCAAATACATCAGTCAGAGGAGAGATCTGGGAGCAGAAGATTATATTTGTCACCATTCCCACATGCTCAAAGTCCCAGACTTCTCTGTCATGCATGCTCACTCTAGGATCACAGGAATATTTTGCTGTTGCTGTGTGATAACTGCAGTTAGGTGATTTTTCCACCCAACTTCAACCAATATAACCGATATCCCCAATATATCTTACATCCCCATCTAGATGAAGTCATGGTCCAGGTCTGAGGTGGCCATATGGAGGTGACGGCTGTGTGGGTCTGACCACAGCTACCCCTGCTCTGTGTGGCACTCGCTGGACACTGTAAGTGGTGGCGGGATGGAGGGGTTTCCTTCATGCTGTCTAACAGGCTGGACATGTGGCAAAGCATCTGTCTCCGGAGGACAGAGCCTCACCACAGAGATTGGCCTTGTTCACACCCACACCCATTCGCACACACACATATGTATGAGGTGAAAGTGGTATATATTAAACGTAAAACTTTTTAATTCCCTACTGTGCATTATGTATATGGTATGAAAGCACATGAAAAATCTACTTCAATACACTAATTGCAGTTTGTACAATTTAAAAATACATATTGTTGAAAAATGTTAGCCATAGAGAGCAATAAGAAATAGGTTTAATATACTGAGTAGCTGAGCATATTAGGAAACCACACGATGAAATGTACCAGACTTGACTAAACTGCACTCAACAAGCCATGCTTCTGTTTAGATTACATTTAGATTAATTGGGGATTCTTTAGAGTACAAATACTGTTTTATTAGCAGAATGCAGAGGAAGTTTCCACAAAGGGTAGTGGATGATGGACTGATATGGACTGTTGTATAGTGTTGTGTACAATAGTGCTGACTTTGGTACACCTGAAAGGACAAATCATGTGTCCTATGAGGCTCTGAGGGCCAGAGGCTATGTGACAATTTAACACAGCCACAAGCAAAATACATGGAACAGCAATGGCTACAGCCAGAATGGAGCCCTGCAGTCACACATATGCACGGGCTGAGTGTGAGTGTTCACACAGAGATTCACACACACACACACACACACACACACACACACACACACACACACGTCATCACAGATGAAACTTTGAATGTAAATGGTCTGACGAGAGTCATAAATCTCTCAGTGGCCGCTGGGCAGCTGGGCTCGGGCAGCCAGCAGTCCTGTCAGAATAGTGCAGCTGTGAGAACAGAGATAGCCGCTGTGGTGTGCGGAGACACCACGGCAGGCCTGCAGGCTGAAAACTGGAATTGGCCTCTGAAATGCTCATTTACTTTTTCAAAATGAAATGTGCTGAACAGGTTTATTTCAAATACTATGTATCTGATTTTGGGGGAAAAACATTCCCAGAACTGCAAAATAGCTGAAGTCCATTTTGTATAAGAAAAACAAAAAAAAGACAACCCTTAAGGCCTGGTCACACCAGAAAGTGTCACAGTGAAATGAATCTTGCAAAATATGTGGTTCTAGAAGTGATATAGTGACTACTTGCAGGTGTGGCAAACTAACTGCTAACACGCTAGACAGCCAGGAACATGTTGGCGCTAGCTAGTCACAATAGCTCCCAGAGCTTCTATTTTCTCTCTACTGTGCCATCTACTCCCCATGTTACTCTCAGGATTGTACATATCATTCAGTAGAGTTTTATTGAAGAGGTAAAAAAGCTCCCCAAGCTATGAGTCCCCTCATTAGCTTGGTCGCTATTAGCTTGGACAATAAGTTATAGTTTATTCAAAAGATGTATTTATATCATCAACTCATGTCTCATAACTGTCTGCAAACCAGTTGTGAAACAGTTTATACTCTGAGAGAGCAGGTTATAATAGCGCAACACAGATAATAAGGTACAATTACTTTTTGGACTCTCCGGTTCTCCACTCTCTCAAAGGTAAGCAAAATTGGTAAACGCCACAAATGTGTGGGTTAAAGGGGACCTATTATGCTCATTTTCAGCTCTATATTTTTATTCTGGGACTCCACTAGAGTAGCATTGCATGATTCACAGTTCAAAAACTCCTTATTTATCTTATACTGGCCCATTATACAGCCCCTCAGTTTGGCCTCTGTCTCTAACAGGCAGTCTTAGCTCCTGTCTCTTTAAGGACCCCCTCCTGACGAGCCCACTCCATTCTGATTCTTCCGAGGTGCAGCAGTATCAGAGTGGTGTTAAGTTACCACTGATGCAAACTAAACATTTCCTACTTTACTGTTTCATATTAAAAGCTTTTAAATGACTAAATAATGGGAAGATTTTACAGGAAATATAACGTGTTACACTCTGAATTAGCAGAGCTTTCTTAGCAGTGCTAACGAGTCGACACAACAAGATATTGTGAAATTTGGGGCTCTTTGTTCAACGGATCAGTGGGAAATAATGTCGGGACAAATAGTACAAGCAGAAACAGCCAAAGACGATGATATTTGATGAAGAGCTGCAGACAACCAGTGCACCTCCAACAGGTAAACTACTTATTTTACTTTGCGGTGCTGTGTAACGATAACGGAGTAAAATACTCACAGCATGTCAGCTCGACTCGAGTCATGGCTCAGCATGACTAGCCCTAAAACAGTGGAAAAATGCCATAATGTTCGTGGAGTGGAGCAGTGAACTTTGTTGCGAGCTGATGTTGGCTCAGGCTGAAAGTAGAAAAAACCCTTGGAAACCTAGCATTCAGAGCAGTCTGAAGCCAGTGCTATTTGTTCACAGGAATTACTTCTACATACATTTACCTCATTATTTGACACTTTGGCCATGTATAATATGAACATCCAACATTGTAACTTTATACACGACTGAAAATTAGGAAAAGCATAATAGGTCCCCTTTAAAGTTTATTAAAGTTGAAAAATGTTACTTTGCCACCACAAGCAAATCCACTAATCGCAGTGATTCTTTTTAGAATGAAAAGATTTCACTGAGAGACGTTTTAGATTTTGGAAAGTAAAGTTCATGTTTACACACTCAGGCAACTCCCTAAGTTGGAAGTCATCAAGATCTGAATTGATGATGCCACTAAGCGACTGTTTCTCTTCTGTTCAGAATAAGGGGGAAACTTGATCAAATTAACAAAATCAAACTATATCTATTTGAAAAAATGTCAATAACATTAAACTGTCAAAATATCTTGTGGCTTTCACATTGGTCAGGAATTATCTAACAAGAAACAAGCCAGTGAGAGACAGAGCATACAGCACCAGAGCAATAGGGACAAATGAAAGGGTGGCAGTTCTTCCAAAGCACCAGTCCAGTGCCATTAAATCCATGTTCTTGCACAGCTTTAGCTCTGTGGTACAGTATCAGCATCCTTGAGTTTTCCACTTGTATAATGAGCAGGTGGTGTCCTATTGTGTAGCACTGTTGGAAGTACAGCAGTACAAAAGCACATCTAGAATTTGTAGTGTTGTGTGCGTGCCAAAGTAGAATGAGAAAGAGGAGAAACAGATTGCTTAGAGGGACAAAGACAAAGGGAGAGAGAGACTAATGAAGGTTAGAGAAGGAGAAAGTATGAAAAAGGAAGGAGAAGAAATGAGTCTGGGATGATAAAAGGAAAAAGAGACAGAGGGATTGTTGAGGAGTCTCTCTGGATTTGCAGAATCCCCTCAGCCTCAAGTTTCGGGACAAAGTCACACTGACACACTTACTGCCTGGTGAGCTCTCTTTCTTTGTCTCTCCTCCTTTTTCTTGCTTTCTCTTGCAGTGGTAATGAGAACTGTAGGTGTTCACCGACTGTCACATACACACCACAGAGCATTTAACAGTAAGCGGGTGTGCTCACTCACACACACACTCAATATTCTTGGACGTCTGCCACAGTGCCAGGACACCAACAGTGTAATGCGGAAATAGGGGGAAACCATAAGGGTCTTTTTTTGGTTGATGTTCCAGCCAATCTCCATGTAAACGCCATGCGTTATGATCAGCACATCCTCTTAATTAAATGACAATATAGGTCTAAAATTCAGCTGTAAAAAAATTACCTATTGTTACGTTTACACCATCTAGCAGCCAGAGTAAGAACAACCAGAGGACTTCCAGAATGACCCACAGGACCATAATATACTACTTTCTAAAATCGTTACAAACCACTGTTAAAAAATAGTTATAATTTATGGTGTGACAATGCCGAGGTTAAGGTCTGGTTAGGTTTAGGTGCAAAAAACACTTGGTTGGGATTAGGGAAAGATCATGGTTTGGGTTAAAATGATCACTTGAAAAGTGATTTATACTTCCTTAAAGTTACACGACCTTCTTCATCATGGTAACAGTAAACACCATGACGTTACTTTTTTTTTCAAACATGTCCAGAAACATGACACTCATGGTTGAGGTGAGTGTATGTATGTATGTTAAAATGCTCCCTGGAAGTCAAAACCCAGGGCTTCAGTCTGCTTTGAACGTTCCGTTTGCAAAGTTACCTCTACTTCCCCATCAAATTGACATCAGATCATGCATGCCCACAAAAGGCCATCCACACTGTAGCCTTTGTTGCTAAGGTTGTTGCTACGGTTGAATATTTTCGGATCGGATTCTGGCTCAAACATGTATTGGAGAAATTTATATTTCCAGTAAAGAATGGGTAAGAGAAGCAAAATCTTACTATTATTGTTCATTTACATAGCCTCTGGAGCTGGTGGAGTCTGTCGAGGGCCACTTTCAGGAAGCTAACCAATCAGAACAGAGTGGGCTCATCAGGAATTGGGCCTTAAAGAGACAGGTGCTAAAACAGACAGAAGCTGAACTTAGGGGCTACATAGACGGTCAGTATAAGTTAAATAGGGAGTTTTTGGAACTGTAAATCATGCAATGACATTCCAGTAGAGCCCCAAAATACAAAATATAAACCTGGAAATGTGCATGTTATGTCCTCTTTAAAGGCTGGTAGGACAGAGTCAGACTAGCTATTTCCCCAGTTTCCAGTCTTTATGTTAAGCTAAGCTGATGTCTACTGGCTCCAGCTATGTATTTACCTTGACAGTTATATCAATCAACCCATCTAACTCTTGCCAAGAAAGGAAATAAGTGTATTTCCCAAAATATTCCTTTAAACTTTAAAACAATATTTAGTATCACCGTAATTCAGTCAGCTAGACTTGTTGGATGCCTTTAAATAGCTAAACAATTTAAATTGCTCAGCAGGTTGACATACTGTAGACATCCCTTTGTTTTGCTTGGTATATATAATTTTCCTCAACAGAGCCATGGCCTCCTAGGGTTTCCTTTAATTGACATGGCTAATTTTCTTGCACTCCACCCAGGCAGACGACTCAGACATTCACCGTCTCATTAAAGCATGGGGGCATTTAGTCTGAGAGTGTAATGAGCTTGTGACTGCAGCACTGTGAATGACATTCATAAAAGCAGCAATGAAAGGTTAGGGTGATGTATTCCTTACATTGTTAGATTCCATAAGAAGAAAACAAGCAGCCATTGTCCCCATCTTTTAGCTTATTTTCCATCAGTGCTCGAAAGATATATGACTAGACACTTTGGATGATAGAATATTTTACATTTCACAACTAACGAGAAGTATTCAGCAGAACTGCTCATTCTCATTATGCAGTATCCAGTTCCCCTGCTGTCTGTAACCGTGTAAGATACTAAATGATGAATGAATCCTCGCTGCTGCTGGCCGGGCGTTCACCTGTGCGATACTCAACAACAGAGAAAACCCAGAGCACGTGTTTCCCACATTCAGCACAGCACATAGCCGTATCGCTGCTGTAAGAGCCATGTAACCACACTTTACATGTTTATCTTCCTCCATGCTTTAAATTTAAAGTTCACATTAACAACTGCATCAATAGCTGACAGTTTTCAAAAAGCGGTCAAAGATGATAAACATTGTTTTCCTTCTATCCAGAAAGAATGACATTATGAGGAGATATGTGTGTTTTTTTCAGTAGATTCACACTTCCTAACACTTCCTATCTAATCAACACATTCCAGCCAAGCCCAGTACAATATGACAAGTTAAACATTCACCTCATTTTACAGCTCATAATGACAATATAATCATTTGTAGAAGTTTCATAAGAATATATGGTTGTTGTCTGTTAAAAGAAGTGTAAACACAACGATTAAAAAAATTCTTATGTTTCATGACTGCCTATATATTTAGGAAATTTCACCAGTGGTCAATAAAATCATTCAACAAATCAATGGAAATATATAATTTCAATAAGAGGCATCAAAATTGCTGCAGCTAGATTTTGATGTGACAGCAGCAATCTGAAAACCGTCATATCAGGTCAGGAGAAGAAAAAAACAAATCCCATTTCTGACAAACAACAGAGCAGAAAACAGCAGAACACATTTGCTGCTTGTTCTTTGAACTGTATTGCTTCTAGACAGTCGCAGGCAGAGGAGATGTGATGAATTCCCCTGGAGCCAGCGCGGGAAGAAGAGCTGAACTTGTTCTCACATCTCCTGCTACTGAGGAGAAATAACTAGCTGCACTCACTTTGATGGAGAGAGAAACACACACACACACAGGCTTTCTGCCTGCCTGCTTGGAAGTAACTCATTTTTTGTACATTTCTCACATGTCCTTCTCCCATTTTTCTCTTGGTTTCCCACTAAAACTGTCTGCGGTTTTTCCTCTTCTTTTTCTGTTACTTTGACTTTGCTCTTTTACTGTCATCCTCTCTTGTTATTCAGTCTCACTTTTACCTTCCCTGCTCATCGGAGAGAAATTACATTCTTTTCAGAGACCAAATCATTCCCATCATTGCCTCTGCTGTCATTAAATTTATCACAGCTCACCATCAACCACCTCTCCTCCTCCTTTAAGTCTCACTTACCTGTGCGATCTCATATAGCAGTTTGTAGTGTTCCTCCCGTTTCTGCAAGGTGCACAAATTGCAGCCCATTCTAGTTGTCAGGGAAACAGTGCCGAGTGCCCGCTGGAGTGTGTGTGCTGTCTGCGGTGTGTGTGAGCTCCCCCAGGGGCAAAACACACTCGGGCTTCCTTTTCCTTGGCTCCCCCACAACTCTTTCTCATCCGTGTATCCTCAGAGATCTCCCTCTGTCGCTCCGAGCGCAAAACACAGACACACACAAACACACACACACACACACACACACGTGTATCAGTTCACTGTTTCAGTAGAGGTTGTGGATGTAGTCCCTTCAGTGTCTGTGTATGTGTGTGTGTTTGTGGGGATTGTATCAGTGGTAAGATGAGTAAAAGCACCTGGGTTCTCTTTCCCTCTTGCCTGTCACTCCTTGCCCTGTTTCTCACTTGCATGCCTACATACACTCTCCACTCTCTTTCTCCACCACCTCCTCTCTCAGTGTGAGCACACACTCGTATGCACACACACTTTTGGCTCAGGGAGACACACCTCCTCCTGTGGCAGGCTGCCTACACATGCCTGCTCCTACTCTGGCTCATGAATAGACAGCGTCCTCATTGGCTGTTTAAGGAAAGGGGCTGGGAGAAGAGGGTGGGGACTTGTCTTATCTTAGGCAGATTCAGTATCTAAACATCAGTGTTGTTGCATGCAGGCGAAGTGAAGGACAGGCTGCATATATGTGTGTGTGTGAGTGTGTGTGTGTGAATGCACTAGTGGTTCTATCTGTATTTGTATGCTCATGAGTGCAACTGTTTGTTGTCTGCTCAGTGTTTTTGTGTACACATTCCCACAACAGGCAAAATCCCAGATCTCTACATTTCAATACAAGAAAACAGGAGTTGAAAATGCCTTCCCCACAGTTAATCAAGTTACCGTGAGGGCTATTTGTCAGTGCGCACGTTTGACAACTGGATTTGTCATGGAAATCAATCTCATTTGGATTCAATCAGATAGCCTTTTGCACTCAGTACAATGGTCGGAGAAGTGGTGTTTAGTGGCTGCCATAGATTTACAGTCAGAGAGCAATAGTCACCAAACAGATGCTCCCTCTCTCTGCCGGCAGTTAGACAAGGGCACTGGACTGGGCTGACACACAGGAAGAAACACAGACTAGTATTGATTGGCTTTATATTAGCTTCCAGCCCAACTGGCCCCTCTCTATGGGGGTGAGGGACGGAGAGGGTGATGGAAAGAGGAGGAGAGAAAAGGATGGAAGATTCATACCACACATGCTGCGCAGATAAATTGAAAGTAATAGTGAGACAGTATAAATGAAATAAACTGAACATGCAGGATGAAATTATTATGCGTGCACAATAACCTGAGAGCAGTTCAGTATACAGTTTGCAAGGACAACCTTCAGCGCCACAATAGGCATCATGGACCATACTCAATGCTGAACAACATATTGTAACAATATTTTCTAAACTCTAGTGGTAGCTTTTCCATTATAACTGTGAGTCATTCTTTCTTTACAAGAGGCTAACACAGCTCATACTGCAGCATATATATATATATATATATATATTAATTTTTATGAAAACAGTTATGGTAAACTGAAAACTTCTAGTTAAGAGGCAGAAACACCATATATATACGTCTGCATGACGAATAGCCGTCACTGCTAAGACTATAAGAAGCGAACACAGATGCGTCATCCTCCTTATCACCAGTCATGCAGGTACAAGGACCATAGTGGTTCAGTCAAGGGCGTCAGTGCAGATCCAGATACAGCCCCCAAGATAACGCTTAACCCTTTCTCTCCGACCACTCTTGTGTTCTGATGAGGTCACCGCTGTCTCTGCTGACCCCTAAAGGTGACTTCTTAGGGGTGACATCACCAACTAATGAACTTTAAGGTTCTTCTCTTCCTTCCATTATTTTCTCTTGGTTGTTTTTTCTTCCTCACTCTCTTCCAGTGCTGATTTTCACAGTTTGAGTATGGGATTAACAATATTAGCGGGCTCTGGTTAAACCGCTACTATGATCACCCATAAGCTCAGATTTGCTGACAGACATGCACACATAGAGCACTAAAGTGTGTCCAGATACTCTAAGAACACACAAACACACACACACAGTTGCACATCACATATACAGTTACTGAAAACCTACAATTTTCTATCTTATTCCCCCACTTTTCACTGAAAGGGAAGTAAATTTGAAATTCATGGTGTTTCTGCAGAAGGTGACATCATCATTGTGGTCATTTATGGCCTATCGCCATCCTTTATATTGTTCATATCAACCGCTTTCCATCATCTCTCCTTCTCCATTTCATCATTTTGTTCTATTGCCCGTGTGCACTGTACACTGACACCGGACAGATGTGTGGCTCATGTTCTCATATAATATTGAAGAGTCTCATATAACTTTAAGAGACGTGGGATTTGAACCCTACAAATCCGTAACCGTATGAGGAATATTGCATATTTGCACAAACTGTTCTTCGTCGTCTTTGATGTTCGAGAACTGGACTGGCAATAAGGCAGCAGTTTGGTGTCATACCTGCAAGGTTGCATGTTCTTAGACAACTAGTTAACTTTAGGAAGAGGTAGGCTGAGGTGGGTTCAGACAGTTGTACTGGTCATTTATATTTTATGGTAATGTCCGTCAGTGTGATATGCCAGTCAGTCAAAGGTTAACCAAAAATAGCTTGCTGCAGGGAGAAAGTGTTGCACTTCAAAGGAAGCCTGAAACGCAACATTTGCATAATGTCCTATATGGCTGTGATTGAAAGAAAATGGGCCATTTTGCACGTTTCTCTCTGCAAAAAGAAACTAGTTAGGTGAGCTCTGAACCATTTCAGTGCTGAATCTAAATCTGAGTGTAAACCTTTAAAAAGAAACGTTCCATAAACAACAGGTAAAGTTCTCAAGTAAAGCTGGTAATCACAACTGTGTGAATTCTTCACCAAGATGTTCAAAAGCCACAGTATCCTTGACGACAGACTGAGCAGTGCGTCAGAGTCGATCTAATCAGGAACAATGATCACGCATTCGGTCTGTGCTCAGAAGCCTGCATTGCAGAATACCAACAAACTGCTGTTAAATAAGTTATACGTGCAAACTTTTCTCTGTTTCTCCCACAAAGTTGCTTTGAAGCACATCAGTGTAGACACGACAGAGGGGTGTGACTTTAATGTTAGCGCAGGCAGACTAAAAACATCTCCAAGGCTCATAAATCTTGGTTTTATGATGATCTGAGAGTGTCCTTTATCCAATGTCATTTATGAGTCTTTAAGATGACAGTTATGATGTGCAAAAAGCAGCGGAGAAGTCGCAGAGAACTGTGATGCTTTTTGTGCATTTTTTACCAAAGTTGAAAAAAAAAAATGCTAACAGGGACGGATGCCTGTCTTGACAATCAGATACCAATTTATGATTTATTCTGTGGTATTGTTGGTTTTTTGTTTTGGCAAAAGATTGAATCATTTCTGAACCATCTGTAGGTGTTTAGTAATAAAAGTTTGCTTGTAATGTGACTTTTATATGTCATGCCATGTATAGAAAGATCAATACAAAGAAGCATTTCTGCTAGCATAGACAGCTAGACGTCTCAAAGCCAGTGGCGTGAGAAGAGCCCCAGGGCGACCCACACACAGCTCTCAATAGCCATAACCCATACATTATTTAACACCCTGAACCATTCATCTAGGTAAAAACACGATTAGAGTGTTACCTACAGCACGAAGCTAAAGGCTGAGGGGAAATGATAATACGTGATGGTAATTGAAAAGCAGCGTCCTTTTTGTTTTTTTTGTTCTAGCAGTTACATTGTAACTATTCATTACTGTCTAATTATTTTTGCAGGAGGCCAACATTCAGATCCAGTTCTCATAATGACTATCTCCGCCAATCATCCTGATTGTTGAAGCAAAATGACTGACTCTGTAAAAAGAGATGATTTAATTATCAAATTATGAGCAAAATTATAAGAGAAACAAAAGGCAGTCGGGCCACAAAAGTAAGGAGAAGACAAAACCACTAAACTGGGATCTATTCAACAAAACACAGAGGGACCTTTAGTTCATAATTTGCAGACTGCCAGTTGGGCAAAAATCATTCATTAGTGAGTTGTTGTAGAAACAGTGTGCTTTAATGTCCAATCTTTGTTATGTCCCCTTTGAGCAGACAGGCAAAGTGAGTCTGATGCATGCGTGTGACAATGTGTGTGTGACAATGAAGCCATCCAGAGCTTGGCGTCAGACGGACTGAGGCAGCCATTAAAACAAGTCAAATTACTGTTGAATCAGACTCTAACACTTTCGTTTTCATTGCTCCATTGAACAAGGCTGTTCAGGAAAGCAAATGGCAACATTTCAGGATCTGAAACACTGTGACCAGACACCCAGAGGCTGTGTTAACCCCTCCTTGGTTAAGCTCACTATTCAACTTACCACCTCTGCAGCATGACCAGGGGTAATATGAGACCATGACAGCCTCTTTACTCGATAATCTAGCAGCCAAACTGGCGTCTGACCAGCTGACCTTAAACCATGTTGGCCGTGCTGGGTCAAGTACCCCATAAGGGTGGAGATGTCCTCAGTCACTTGGGCACAGGTTCAGATTCCCCTCAGCAGCTTTACTTTGATTATTGAGCAGCTTGAATACACAACACTGACACAAAATCAGCCTATGAAGCATGGAGGAGCTTTGTTCCACTGAAAGACATTTCACTCTTGAAAGAAGTGGCAGTTACCGTGACAAAATGACTCATAGCTCAAAACCAAAACCATTTTTTTCAAGTAGCGGTGTGGCTTTAGGCATGGCATGTCAATCTGTCTACCGCCTCGGTCTGCACTGAAATATATCAACTATCAATGGATTGCCATGAAATTTGGTACATATATCTATCATCCACAGAGGAAGAATCCTAATGGCTTTTGTGATCCCCTTACTTTTCCTCCAGCGCCACCAGCAGGTCAAATTTTTCACATCTCCAGTGAAATATTTCAACATCTACTTGATGGATTGCTACAAATTTTTTGCACCGACATTAATGTTTCCCTGATAAAGTATCCTAATGACTTTGATGATCCCTTCACGTTTTCTCTAGTGCCACCATAAAGTTGACATTTTCAGTTATGAGTGAAATGTCTTTACAACTATTGGATTGATTGTCTTGAAATTTGGTACAGTTATGTCCCCCTCAGGATATTTTATTTAAATTGAGTGCCATCATCGGGTCAAAATTTGTCCAGTACTTTGTCTTATGACCACATACCTGTAAAACTAATGACATTCCCATTAGTCTTAGCTGTATTGTTTTATTGTGTTTAGTACTAATTAGCAAATTTTAGCACATTAACAAGCTAAACTCATATAGTGAACATGGTAAACATTATTTTTGCTAAAGATTATGTCAACATTATCATCATTCCTGGTGGATTACTTTGTAATGTGAATGTTGTATTTGACTACCAACGTAGCCCCCACTGTTGTTTTAACACAGAGCTGATTTCGGTCTGAATGCAGCCTAGTCTTGTTGCCTTTTGCTCATTCATACTAGTAGTATGGTTATCATCAAAACCAACAAAAACATATCAGAGAGTTGCCATCCCATGCAGTTGTCTGATTACAGCATCTGAACAAACTAGACCTCATCTGCCACACAGCTGGGTCTTAGGTTTCACCCTGACCAATGTGTGTATATGTGTGCATAAAGAGACAGAGAGTCAGAGAGACATTACAATCTGTGCTTATAGCCTCAGGGTTTAAACATACACAGATACCCCCTGTCTGCACACACACACGTACAGTGGAGTGCCGCTGGGCTCTGGGCCTGACCCTGTTGTGTTAACCCAATAGCACAGCTCCAATAAAACTGATTAGAGAAGTCTTCCCCTGCTGCTCCCAGGCCCTGCTGCTGGACTAATGGCACAAGTGGGCCTCTTAAACTTTCCACAACAACTGTGCCAGTATTGAACCATGAGGATGGATGCAGCACCAGGGCCAAGACAGTGTCACCGGCAACACCCAAGGGAGGGAGGGGACAAGATAGATAAGCTAGATAGACAGATAAAAATAGAAGATAGATAGATAGAAAAGTAGATCAATAGATTTGTCGTTCTTTTTCTATTTCCGTCTCTCCATCTGAATGCCGTGCACATCATCCTCTCTTCCACTCCACACTGCTGAGTGCAGGAAGGCCAAGCCAGCTGTTCCTCTATTGTCCAGGTGCTTAACAGGATTACAGGGGGGGCACAAGGCCAGCCTCCCACACACACACACACACGCACAGACACTTCTACACACAGACTTGACCTAAAACTTCAAAGGCAAACCAAGAAGCACTAGGACACATCATCCCTCAGCTTTATGGACAAGGACTGGAGCCATGCTTGGCGAAGCATGCAGATACTGTATTATTGGGATGCTCAGTGTTTCAGAAATAGTGTAAAGAAACACAAGAAAATACATCATTGCAGAATATATACAACAAATTCAGTCATTTGATCGTGCATTCAATATTTATCTTTTCATTATTTCTAGTTAAAAATATTTAAGTGTGATGATTCACTACCTCTCTTATTTTCTTGAAAAAACACTGTCAAATATAACAGATCACTCAAATTAGTATAAAGGTGCTGGTATTTGCTTGAACAGGAAATACCGACATACAGAAAAACTTGCATTTAAAAGGGGTGCAAATAAACTACTAACAGATACCGGTAAGAATGTCAGGACTAAATGAATCACTACAGGACTTGTTAACCTGTATAATTTGTAGTTTTAGGTGTAGTATTTCTTAGTAGCCTAAAGTACCATAACTCACAGTGATGATCTGAGTATGATTGATCTGCAATGAGAGTAGTGTACTGTAGTGGTTCCCTCTGACCCAACAGCATGAAACCTTTTTCTCTCTTTTCATGTTGTTTTTCTTTTTTGTGTCCTGAAAGTCTTGCCTGGCTAGAGCCCTTTTGATCTGTATCAGTGCCAAGGCCTAAAGGAGTCGTTATGCGCTTTATATTGAACAAATACTCTGTTCTCTTGATGACGGTGTAAACATCTAACCTTCTTCACTGAGGTTTACCATAATTATAATACTTAAAGAAACTAAGGGGCGAATTCACAAAAGGATTGCGCAGCTTTTGTGGCTGATAAACCTGCGCAAATGAGACAAAAAGATACTATAATTCACAAAGCACCCTCAAAGGGTGAATTGCACCCCAAACTGCGCTGCCAAGCAAATAGTGTTCTCAGTGCCCCTTTGCTATTTGCATGTATTTAAATTAGGTAATAGGCATACATTTGGCGCAAAATTGGCCCCTTTCTATGCAAATGAGCCTTACTGCAAAAAAAAGGTCCAATTCACAAAGACCAGCACTAATAGCCACATGCAGTTAGAGTGAAATTATTAGTATCTTCAGAGAGTTGGTGGTAATTGAATTGTACTCTTTCTCTCTCTGTGTCTCTCTCTCTCTTCAAATCTTAAAGTTTGTGAGGCATTGAATGATATTGAATTGATATGGAATAATATCAAGGGCAAAATCTTCAGTCAGACATGGGGGGGTACTAGAGAAGTAAAAGAAAAAAAATACATGAAAGTTGGTTTGTGGTTGTAGAGAGCTCTGTGTGTGTGCACCTCTGCTAATCAAGCAATTTGAGGACTTTGAAGATTTTGTGCTCTGCTGAAATGTGGAGAAAAGCCTGAAACACTGGAAACCACTCCACTCACTGAGATGCAAAACAAGGGCAAATTGCATTCAGCTGCAAAAGTTTATGGGCGTGTTTGCACTGTCATATCATATCTTTTGTGAATCGGACCTTGAGACAGGGCAGATAGCGGTTGCAAATGATGCGCAATTCATGATGCTATCAGAGGCCGCAATCGATTTTTTGTGGTTTACCATGTAATGATACATGGTATCAAATATGTGAGAGTGCTGTAATTTTGTCAACAGAGCATTTATGAATTATGCACAGTTGCCAGCTATGCAAAAAAACAAAAACAAAAAAACAAAATAATTTGTTAACCGTAATGCTATTCATTATTTTGTAAGACTTTAGGTCACTAGATCTTCCTTCTGCCTCTCACATGTCTGCTTTCTCTTCTTTCGCATGCACATCCTCCCCTGACAGAGCATACTCCTTCAGTGCACCGGCTGGGTTTAAAAGGGCTTCCCTGTTGTGAATTAATGTGGCCTTAATCTGGCCCCCTACACACGGTGATAAAGCAGTATAAGAGACAGACCGTGTTCGGTCAGAGGACACAAGATTAGTCATACGCCACTGAGCTCGAAGTGGGGCCCGCAATGTCGCGTGCCGTCTCACTTCCTGGTTCCAGCTGCTGGTTCTCCCTTCCTGTCTAATCCTGACTGCAGGACACGCTACTGCCTGTCCAGAAGATAAGGAAGTGTCCATTGTCTCCCTAATCCTCCTTATGTCTGTATATTATGGTGTTACTTACATCAATGTGCTAACTTGAAGTGTGGTCAGAGAAGAAAGGCAGATAACACAAAGGTTCCATCTGGAAGAAAAAGTTTTTTAAAAAAGGGATAAGACACATGTTTAAAGACCTACTACAAAGACAGAAGGGAGAAAATGAAACTACACATCACAGAAAATAACCTGTATTAAAAACCCTGAGATGCATCCTTCACTTAAGAATATAACTTGTGTAGATTTCAATTAATGAGTTGTCTTTTTTCCCCTTGAAAGCAGCCTTTTCACTTTCAATTCTTGAATTAATAATTTTCTATCCGCCCTACCTCTGATCATGGCTTACCTTACAAAATGTTAATTTGCTGGAAAAATGCTTGCCATGACCAGCAGAAGAGCAACATTTCTGATCCAGTAACAGGAGAAATGAAGAAAATGTTGGCATTCATTTATTCATGGACTCACACATTTTGTTGTCATCAATTCCTTTACGTGGCAGGAGGAGCCACATTGAGTTTCCATTTGAATGCCTTGTGTGCGCTACATTGCATCCATAACAACAGGGGCCAGAGCTCATGTAGTGAATAAACACACAGTATTGATTCGGGGCCCTCTGTGGCTGAGGGTGTGGTTGGCTAACTGGCAGCAGTTGGCCTTAGAGTCAATATGCTCAATAAAGTGCAGATTGTTCACCATACAGTAATTTGATGAATCCCAAGGAACCGAGAGAGTTACATATGTTAGGCAAATCTATACACAGGTCAGCGAGGGCTTTCTATTACACAGACATAAATGTCCATTTTAACATGTCATCTAGTAATTTCTTCAGTTATTTAATCACAGTGGGACTTAAAACCAATGATGTGCATATCACTGTTTTACTGTATGCATTTTGACCCTGATGATTATTATAATATTGCAACCAAATACAATTGCGGAGCCTTAAAGGGGACGTGTCATGCACATTTCCAGGTCTATATTTATATTCTGGGGTTGTACTGGTATATCTTTGCTTGATTTACAGTTCAAAGTCCTTATTTATCTTGTACTGGTCCTTTATGCAGCCCCTCAGTTCAGCCTCTGTCTGAAACAGGCTGTTTTAACTCCTGTCTCTTTAAGGCGCCCCTCTTGATGAGCACATTCTGTTCTGATTGGTTAGCTCCTGGAAAGTGGCCTTTGGCAGACTTCCACCATCTCTGGAGGCTACATAAACAAAAAATAGTAGTCAGATTTTGCGTCTTTTCCCATTCTTTACACAAAATATAAACTTCTCAAATACATGTGTGAGCCTGATCCAAAGATATGCAAATGGACAATGCAAACAACCCATGTAGCAACCTTAGCAACAAAAAACAGTTGGCCGTTTGTGGGCATGGGTGAATAATATGGCTTCACTTTGATGGGGAATAGAGGTAACTTTGCAAATGAAGCATTCAGAGTGGGCTGAAGTCTAGGCTTTTGACTTTCAGGGAGTATTTTTACATATGTTCACCTTTGACTATGTTTAACATAGATGTCCAACATCATAATAGTAAAAAAAAAAAAAAAACAGAAATCACAAGAAGGATGATATTAACTTTTACCAGTCCTGCTTCATTTTTGTTCATATATATATATATATATATATATATATTTATATGTTATATGTATGATTGTGTCATGTGACTGTATCATGTGTATATTTAAGATGGCGTCGTGCATTGTCACTTTAGTCCGATGAAGAGCAGTGGTTCTCGAAACATCACCTTGGTGCAATACATAAGTGAACATGGATCCCTGCAGTATGTAATCACAAAACATAGCAGGCCTAATCCTGTGTGTATTGATAGTCTTGAAAGCTCATCTTGTGGCCTTGCAAGATCAATTCATTGTAGCCAAGAAGACCTGAAACTACAAATTGCTCAAGTTGTTGGTGCTTCATCAAAAATCACTAGATAAACACATCTAAACAGCCCTGCATCACAGCGGTCTGTTAACCAAACTATCCCGAAGTGCATTTTATTTGGTTGCATCTGCTGTAAAGCCACAAGGTGTCTGGGTCTACAAATGTTCCCTGTTGGCATGCTTGCTTTTTAATGCTCACACAACTGCCAGATATTTTGAGACAGAATGGGTTTTTTTCCCCTCAGAAATGATCTACACACAAATAAATGTGATTGATTGCTTGATTGACTAGGCATGCCTTTAGCACCCTGCTGGTCCCAAAGTGACCAATAAAAAATTTACTGTCCCCTTGATGGCTGTACAACAGAGGGAAAAATGGCTTTACAAGGAGAAGATGACCCATCGCAGTCCAATTGAATGGTTTCATTTCGTTCTGCAATATACTGGATTTATTTGTAACAACAAACCATTTAGATCTCGAAAGCCCAAAATTACCTACATGAAACAGCAACAGGAAAAGTATTACTTGCGTGCCTGTAATAATTTTGTCAGAGGTGATATGTGTTAAATGTTTTAATTGAGGATGAATTTTTCAGATTTCATACAGTACAATTTCATAAAATTGAATTCAAATTCAAGCAAAAAAGACAAAAAGCATAGGTCTGTGCTTTTTATGTAACATTGTGAACCATCTGTTTAGCATTGAGGTATAGGTCATTTAATAGATTATAGACTGATGGGACATGGTTCAAACCAGCCTGAACACAGACCGTTTGGTACACACACACACAAAGCTCTAACACCAGCACCATGATGACCCCAGAGGTCAAAGGGATGTAAGGATCAGATGGCCTGAGTCTTTACAATGGTAATGAGGATTGTAGAGGACCCCTCTTTCACAAGGACCGGGTATTGCAACACCCACACACACACACACACATTTTTGTATTATTAGCTCAATGAGGATCTTCTACTGACCCCAAACTTTCATCACCCTACTTTAAGCAAAAAATTCTAATTTAAAACTCAAATCTGAACCCAAGCTCAAACTTTGGGCGTTTTCAGACCTGCGCTGTTTAGTCTGGTTGAATCGGACTCTAGTTCATTTTTCCCCTTGGTGCAAATTTGTTTGGGAAGGTCTGAACACAGTAATCGTACTTGGGTGAGGAACAAAACAACCATACTGAGACCCTTTGTAGATGTGGTGTCAGTCCTGTCCTAGATGAACTCTGGAGTGGTTTGTTTGTGGTGGGAACGTGATCGATCCGACCCAAATAATAGGTGTATTCTGCAAATTTGAGCTAAACAGCTCCTGTAGCCAGGTGTGCTTTGTGTACTGGGATGTGGATGAGCAAAATCAACAGTTGCTAGCAAGTGGCCAGATAATGAGTTGAAGTCCGACCTGGAATAATGCAATGAAGAACATTGCATTTGGCCAGAGGATCTTTTTCAGGACCTTCTTCCAGTATTGATGTTCTGTGTGTGTGAAAACATCCACTGATTCAGACCAGAGAGACCAGGTTTGAAAACGTACTTAAACTAGTTCTTAAAGGGAGTGAGGATCAGTCAAAATAATTTTATTCACCTTATTCACCTCTAAAATCTAAAAGTCTTATTCTCACAAGGACAGGGCAACAAGAACATCCACACACTGGTTTAAAGCTTTCTTTGTGTCTTATGAAATCCTTTGTTTCTCTAATACAGCAGCAGCTTGTCAGTTGTTTATGATCCAATATCAAGCCATTTTTTTTACAGCCACCCTGGACAGGGGAAAAGCACAGAAGGTCACAGTGTAGGTTTTTATTGGTACATACCAATGGTGAAAGTCATAATGCTGTCAAAAGCATTTTACAACACTTAACTGCTTATTAAAGACACCCTGTCAGATATGAATGGACTTGTCACATATTCATGAATTAATGTGTCTCACCTGAACGTACAGCATGTGCCACATGTTTTAATCAAATCAGTCTTTAAAAATAGTCGGGCGCCAGGCACTAAGACCTATTTTTTACCTCCCTCTCTTGACTTGACATCGTACTGTGGTTGTCATAGCAACCATGCAATATGACAGAGCTGATGACAGAGGAGTGCTAAGCAGAGATCTGTCACTGAAATGGCCTCATAAGGTGGAGCCATGCTATAATGATGTGTGTACCTGTGTGTGTGAGTCTGTGTGAAAATCAACACACACATGGATGTACCATTACTTTTTCTTCTTCTGCTTTGTCCACAGAAAAGCCAAATCTTTTTGGTTTGATTTGACCTGGGAGTTCTCCTCTCATCACAAATATGACAAAGGGCCGATGTCATGTGTGTTTGGATTGTGTGTCATTTATTGATGGCAGACACAAAAAGAATAAGCTTTTTCAGTTTAGTTGTGCTTGACTGAGAGACCAACCAGAAGAAAAAGTAACCTGCAGAAAGACTTTAAAAACCTTTTAAAAAAGCAACATTACTTAATATTTCTTTTTCAGTACTTACTAGTGCTCACTCTTTAGTCAACTTACCAAGAGCTTCTTTTTGGGGGTAGTCACATACATATGAATGAGGCATATTGAATCTATTGACTGAGCTTCCATTGCAAACTGTAAAATTGCATGTTGTTGATGTCTACACACTCATTTCATTCAACCAAAAATCAGGGCTGTCGCTAATTAAAATTTTATTGAATTCAAAATTCAGTCCATGAGCACAGCAGGCTTTCCTTTATACTACAATAGGGGGCGTTCCTAAGAATGCACTGTCCATTGGACCCATTCCATGCCCTGTTGCCCTATCAATAAATTGGGCTATTGTTGTTCTCTTTGCTAATGGAAAATTACATAGCGGTGCTGAACGGATAACCATGACACCAAACCAATGTGAGGAGACGTTTTGGATTCAACAGCATAGAAAATTGTGATATAGTTAAAGTGATGATGACATATCAGATCACGCGTTTGAGCATTTTCAGATAAATCTGCACCCCTCTTGTCATGAAGAGGCACTTTCTTCTTTGTTGACCTTTAGTGGTCAATTCATCAGAGCTGAGCATAAGGGCGGGTTAGGGTCACCCTGTGTCCCAGTGGGGGTCTTCTTTGGTCAAAAAGATCAAAATGGTTAAGAGGCTTAATCTCATGAGAGGAAGACTTGTTCAGTGGATCCACGATGCCACAAGGTCAGTAAAGTGTCAGAGTTCAAAAAGCACCACTCAACCTTCTTTCTTTCTTTTTAGTTTTCTTTCTTCCTCCACTAAGTTCTGTGAAAACAATCTCACCAGGTGATTTTTTTTTTAGAAGAGAAAGAGTTATTCCAAAAAGTCCAGCCCTGAGGATGTATTCACGCAGTATGGGCGTCTTGGGTAAATCTACCAGAATGGTAAATAGCTCGTGGTCACAGGACTGACTCCACAGCTCTCTGCAGACTCAAACCTCTCACCAGCCATCACTCTAGGATTTATTGCTGTGTTTTCCATTTCATACAAGTCTACTGAGTTGTAGCAACAGTGGTGCAATGCAGTAAGTTTTTTTCCTCCCCTTTTATGTTTTGTGTACAGTTCAGTTGAGTACAGGAACACAAGAAGTGTGCCACTAACACATTCAGACATATTTGACATTGCAGTGCAAGTGTAGCACAGTATTTGAACTAGGTCCGACTCATCTGGACCTTTTTTGCTCCGATAACTTTTTTTTTCTCAGATAAGAGAGAAAATATAGCAATACTTGTGTGAACAATATGATGCAAGCAATTATAAATAGTGAATCACAAGGTTTGGAGCACCTTAAAATTTAGAAACTTGTTCAAGCCACATTTCTGAGTATCTGTGTTATTTTTGTCGTTACTTGACCTGAGAGGCTATGTTTGGGTTTTATGATAATTTCAACTCGGTCTGAACTCGCAGCTTTCATGAGTGTCTTCAAGTGCTGCAATGGCAACCAAGACCACTCAAAGCTTTTAGAGCATGTGGGATAAAAATATGAAGAGCCCTGTTAAAGGTCCCAGCTTCCAGTGATGCCAAACATAACCATAGCTTGATGTATTAGGTCTTAATGGTAGAATATTAGGTGCATTTAACAGGGCGCTTCTATGCTCAGGTTTCTTTGCTTCCATCCATCCATCCATCCATCAGGTCTTGCTCTTGCCATTCCCAATAAAATGTTACTTGTCATAACAAACAGAGACAGAAAGAATGGACACAATGAAATGATGTCATATGATGACAGAAATAATAGAAACACCTGTAATATATTTGATTTAGATTAAATATTTTTTCATCATGATTGTGACCTCAGGACTAGAGCTGTAACCAGATCACAACAATTTTAATATGCAGTTACCTGTCAAAGGCATGACATATTCATAAAGCAGGAGTTGCATCACAAATATCCTTGCAGCCACATCTTGCTAGAAAACAGGGAAAGAAAGAGAAAGAAGATGGATAGTTTTGGGTGTATCTTTGGTAAATGTTACAAGTGATATAGTACCTAGACTAATTGAACTTAAAGCTGCTATTATCACTATTTTCATACTAACAATGGATTAAATAACAATGTGTACATGAAAGGTGTCGCTCATCGTGACAAACCCACAAGTAATTATCACCCGACTATGCAGTTCTCCTCATCTTTCCTCTTCATTTTTTAAGGTTTTTCACCTCATTGTTTTGGTTTTTTGGCCTGCAACTTTACTGTTTGGGTTTATACAGCTCTCATTTTCATTTTCAGAGATAGGAGAGTGAATATTGGACCCCAAGAGGCAAAAAAACCAACTGTTTCTGCATCCTAATACACACCCATTTAACAAACAATATTTGTTTTTTCATGGTATTTTTGTATCCTCTTGGTATTTTAATGGTTCATGGTCTCAGCAGCCCATTACAACAACGACAAAGAAAGTAAGGAAGCAAATGTAATTTTATTAGGTCTTCATGTTAACAAACAACGGCCAGATGAACAGCTGACCAGTTAATCTTAGCAAGACACATTACAACCAATCTGAACACAAAATCAAACAGATGACAAAATAAGGGCTTCAATATGCAGAAATTACCCATGTCTAATGGATTCTCAGTCTACAGTTCAAAGTCAATGTTGCCTGAGCTTAAGACCTCATCTAATGTCTGTTTGTCAAAAGACATATGCTTCTGAAAAACACTCAACTGCTCTCTAACCGTGAGTTGCCTTAGATAAAAACATCAGATACAAAGACTGAATTTCCTGCACATTTTGACTGTTTTTCAGTATAATACAATCACCATTGTCAGTCTACTAATGAAACATTTAATGGCTCCAATCATGGATATAATCAAGTTTCTCAAAAAGTAATCATAACCTTTCCTCTCTGTAACACTACATGTTATCACACCCTATGTTCTGTATAGTGGTACAATATATGACCAACATTTGAGCAAAGGACTTAGTATGAAATGGCTTGGCACTTAAAATTCAGATTTAGAGGGTTGTATAATGTACTTTCAGTGCGTGAAATACAAGTGGTCCTGGTTTTTTTTTTAGATGGATCTCAAAAGTCTGCCTGATTTTTTTCTATTTATCTACACAGCATGGTTTATTTTTATGCAACTTTCAAAATCTTTTAAAACGTTTTTAAAATAACACCTTAAAAATATATTGTAACCAAAGCATTTACGGCATTTGAATGCAATACAATGGCTCCACTGTGGCGCGCTGTCACACAGCACAAGCTACCATTCAGCGGGAAATGCCACTAAATTTTTAAGTTACCCAAGCAGGAAATTCCAGGTCTGAAAAGTGAAGCCAATGCAGAAATGCCTTGAAGATGCATTCTTTCTAATGGCCAGCATGGGGCGACTCTACTGGCTCCAAAAAGAAGTCAGTTTGTATGGAAGTCTATGAGAACATGACCCTTCTTCTCACTTGATTTATTACTTCAGTAAACACTTTCCTAATGAGTTTATGGTCACAATATCTAGTTTTAAATCCTCTTCAATACAGCATGATGTTCATTTTGTAAATTATGGTCCCATTTAATTTAAGCAGGGTATGCTTTAGGGCATGGCTACATTGTGATTGACAAGTCGCTGCCATGGTGACAACGTTGATTAAGTAACATCAACATGGCGTAACCCCAGATTCAGAGTAGGCGTAGCCTTAGTCATTGCTATTTCAGTGCGTTTTCATTTCATTGTAAAATTTTGGTCACCTAAAAAAGTCTTGTTCAGCGTTTGATTGTACTAAAAGACCCTCTATGGAGTCAGATGTTCAGTTTTTCCACTAAGTTCATTTTGTTTTAATGGTTTTAAGCTAGTGAAATTTAGTATTAGCATTATCACAGTTAATCACAGACTGTAACATCAAGCTAGCAGCTAGCGATAGAGTCAGCTCCACCCTCTCATACAAATATGGTCACTTCTCATCACTTCTGGCTCCAAAAATCCAAGATGGCGACAGTCAAAATGCAAGTCCACAAATTAATTGGTGTCGTCACAGTGGCTACGTCCATTATTTTTATACAGTCTATGAAGCTACCACATAACGCTTTTCAACATCATTGGACAGAAACCAGCACAGCAGCTGAACCAAGGCCTCTCTGGTCCATACTTTCTGAAGGCGAGACACTGTGTATAAGCTGTGAAAACTCTTAAAACTCAATCAACCGATTTACATAGGTTCATAGTCTGATGGTCTGGCAGCTGGCCCTAATAGCAAACAAATTAAAATGCAAGATACTGAAGAGAGAACAACAAAACTTTGAAATACAAAGTTACTTGTGTATAAATGCCAAAATGCCACAAATATGATAATGTGATAAATATGTAAACATAATATGTAGCAAACAACTGCTCAAATTTTTGCAATTTATAAATATAGGCAAATTAATTAATACATTTGATTTCTGTGCCACTTCTCTCTGCATATTTAAAAAGTCCAATAAATGTGAACTCATTTAGTTTAAAATTAGTTTCTCATTTAAAATGTCCTTACACAGTCCTTGTATCACAAAAAAAAAAAAAAAAAAAAAAAATGCAAACGCGCATGTTCTTTTATACTTCTACTAGTATTAGCTACTTCAATAGTGGCTGATACATGACTATATTCTGATTTGGAAGTACTGCCCACAGGACCGGGACCCCCCTGATTGTACACTGTGTGTACACTGTGTACTTTACAACCATACTGACCACTATAGTTCACATAACAGCTGGCATAAAGGTTTCCAGGTCAGTGGGTGGTGCACAAAGGCTTTACAAAGAAAAGTATATTGTATGAATTGCAGAAAAAGAGAGAAGAGGTGAAGAGAGAAGACATAGGACATAGTGAATAAAAAAAAAGGTGGGACAAAATTAAATGATAAAGAGAGAAAGATGGACAGGGACAGACAGTAGGCTATGTGAGGGGTAAAGGTGAGAGAGGCAGAGTGATCAAAAAACAGGATCAAAAGGATAGGGTTGGCTTATCCCACTCTGAGTGAGACAAATGACAGTAGCACTGTCAGTATCTACTACAGTATATATATGGTGTGTCTCTGTGTCTATCTGTGCCAGTCATGCTCCCCTGCTTCCAATGCATAACAATCCTACTCCAGACTGTATGGACAATGAAAAACAAGGCTCCATGAGATGACACCATGCCAACATTGTTGCACAAACTTTAGCTGTCAGTAAGGGCTTTGTGCCAGCAATTCGTCTTGAAGATTTGGTGTCAGAGTGACTGCAATGTACGGGCATCACAGTGGCTTGGTGTACATACTTATTATCCCTCCATCATTAAGGAGTAACTTAACTCCAGATTAATAAACTGTTTTTCACTCTCTCTCTGATAGAAAGCTTCAAGCCACACCCATCAGTGATGTCACAGTGTACTGGAGTACAACTGTGCATCACTGGAGGTCAGCAAGAACAATATTTTCAGGGGACTTCAAGATACTCAAAACAATAATGTGTAAGACCACTTATAACATGGGAAAGGAGTTAAAGAGATTTAGAGAGACAACTGAAAACTTTCCAATCCTAAGTAGTTCCCTTCAACAGTAAATATTCTTGAATAAATAAATAAGCAACATAAGCAAACAACCCATTAACTGCGGTCACATTAGGCTCAAATGTTGCTGAACTTTGATTGTGTAACATCACCAGAGACCAACTAAGTCCCTGCCACTTCATAGCAGTGAGAAAATGAGGACAAAAACAGAATTACAGAAAATCTCTTATGTGGAACAACCAAAACTGTTCTAACTTTGGCAGAAAATTTTGTGTCAGTGTAAGACCCCATTGCTCATAATAAGAAGGTGATTGAGAAAATAGGTGTTCACTGGTCTTTAACCCCTGTCACTGCTAATGCATCTACATGCAAGAGCTATTTGTCCTGGCCATGTAGTAAGTGTCAAATGCATCTCAAAAACCTTCAATAATGAATGATGTAGTTGGTCCAATTATCCCCTACACAGTGCCTAATATGGATTTATGTCTCTGGTCAGAAGCCTCTGTATCTTTTCAGTGGTGTCACAGGTCATAAACTGGAAGTCACAAGAGGTCAAATCAACATTGAGGTCACCCCAAGTCACATCCCATCTACATCTAATGTTTGTCGCAATATATGTGACTGTTTGTGTTCACTACCTACACATAAAACATGTCCCCAGAAAAGTACAGATTGGAGTTATCTCTACTTTAAAAAAAATCTCTGATGATATATTTCAAAGATAAAAAGTTGGAAGATTATTTTAGGAAAAATTCTGATTTTGTGTTCCAGTAGCCCAGTTGAAGACTCTTTAAAATTGTTCAGGAAATAGACCACCTTGCAATTGCAGTAAAACGTATATAAGCTTCAAAGGCTGCACAGCAGGGAATGAGAAATGAGATATTGAATTTTCACCCAATAAAAAAAGAAACACAAGAGCGTAATGAATGGATTTGTTGTATTATTTAACATGTTTTTCTGCTTGACTTTATATGATTTAATGTTTTTCACTTTCAAACTTGGAGGCAGCCAATTATTCCTTTAATTGGGCAAATAAAAGTTGTAGAAGGGAATTTAAATGGCAACATAAATTTCAATTACTGATTCCAATTATCTGAAATTGGTTTCACCTCCATCTCACAAACAATGACAAAATAAAACAACCTCCATTAACAACCACACATCAGCACACACACATCCACACAGACATACATGCACAGCAGGTGTGTACATGCAGAGATGCACCACAGGGATGAGATAACCTTACAAATTAAAGTAATTATTTCAAATATTAAATAATACAAAGAAATGTGTACACTGCAATGAGATCATCAATTAAACAGCATAGTAGGATTCAATGGGTGGCTACTTGTTTCAGTATCTGATGAAGGTAATATACTCAAACACAACTGAAAAGCTGTAATTGACATAACAGTACAAGACATATAGAAAAATGTGTTCAACTACAGTATTATACCTAAGATTATGGTAGAAAGCACATTTTGAAAAGTAATCTCTCATTAAGAGCTCACTGAGACAAATAAGCATGTCTGATTGTACTGGTATAATGACCTAAAGTATTAAATTATGTAGCCATACGCACATATGTACTTCAAAAGGCACTGAACAGAATAATGAGTGAACCAAAACACTGATTTTTAACATGTGGCTCTAATGTATTCCCTTGAATAATTTTACAATATTTTCCCTTACAGTCAATCTTAAAAGCAGTGCTTTTTGTACCAAAATGTGGGGATTTTGTTAGAAATGTTGTACATGTATTAATCCTAGTAATTATGTAAAAATGTATGACTCCCTTCAACACATTTGACAGCATTTAGTAACCTTCATTCTGTTCCTCGGTCGCACCAGTGTGCACTTTAAAGACAGAAACATTGAAAATTATTAAGGGTGAACCAGTGTATGGTATTATATCACCTATTCAAATCAATGCACACTTTAGATTCTGTACATATGAGAACTGCTCAGATACTTCTGTGTGCACACACACACACACACACACACACACACACACACCCACATGCACATACCCACATTGATCGATACCACAGCCAGCAGCTGTGTTAAGGGTCTGCAGGTTTGAAGGTAACCTTGTTTGAGGATTCAGCAATGGAGCTGTTGAGGCTGATAGAGATTTGTGTTATTTGTCTCGCTATATCCTTGTAGAGAGGACCTGTTGACCCTTCTGTTCAGCTACTGATTATCTTTTCACTGGCAGAGAAAAATATGTTACATTGGAGCATTGGAGATTGATTGCGGTCTTCTTGCTTCAGCGCAGTGTGTCTGATTGGCCTGCGGTGGAGATAATTGCATGCCTTGTTGTGTGAGGAACTAGTTCTCATACGCAGGCTTGGCAGTCTGGCTGCCCACACCAGACCAGAGCCCAGTACTTTCATCAGTCTAAGGGTCTTCAGGTCACAGTTTTATTCTTCAGTACACATGCAAATGCTCCCCTTTGAACAGTTCTTTCTATCTTTAGTTGAGGCAGAGGTTTCAAATGTCATTCATTATAGAATGAAAGGTCGGACTGTGTTTCGCATTAAAAAAGTTTTTGTTCACCACCAATGCACATTTCTACACCAAAAACACTAATCTGTCAAAATTCTGTCTGGTAAGTAAAGCTTTTTAAAAGATGTCATAGCTTTCTGATGGTTTATTTTTTTCCAGGCTGGTTAGACCAGATGCTACCTCTAATTAAGAACTGTTTCAAAAAGCTCCAGATGCACCGCAGCAGCTTTGTACCTATCAGCAGCCAAATGGGATCCATCAGCTATGTGCCATGTCAGATTTTCAGTGACAAGCTCTGCACGTTGTATTTGGCAAGTTGTTCCATTATCTGCAAACAAAAATCTACAAATTATGTGTGACAGTGTGTCAGGCATAAACAACAAGATAAAGCAACCTGTGAAGTGTGTCAGATTGTGCTTGCTAAGCAGAAGTTTGGGGATAAATAATAACTTTGTGTATTTTACCATGCTAAAGCTTTTTCACCTTTTCACTTCAGACTATTCATGAAAGATGGATCAGTAGCTAGGTGTCTCTCTGTCCTCTCTTTCTCTAGCAAATGCTAACAACCATAATTACTCAATATTGTTACACTCAGCTTTGATTGGGGTCATTCTAAAAGGTTAAAAGGTCACTAAATCATCTTCATGCTCCGCTGGTATTTTTGCATCCTTTTCACACCACAAGGGTATCATCTCTAAGTGAAGGAGAAACTGTGAATGAAGCATGTGCTATGATACAACTTGAAAGAATTTGAAATATGTGATTGCATGACTACACAACAAAAAACAAACATCTGTCAAAAGCTTCTTTTCCCATTGACATCCATGTATTTTTAAAAGTACGCAAATAGGGATTTAACAGATTGCAAATGCTCAGGGATTCTAGATTTTGTTCAGCTGAATGATAATGTTGCATTCTGGGTAAGAAACAAGGGAAACAACATAGCAATTATGTAGTACTATCTGTCAAAGGTGAATGAAAACTGATTTCTGCAAGTGTTTTATGTATTATGGCGTCTTATTTTCCAGACAGCAAAAATAACTAAAAGGACAAAATTTGAAAAAGAGTCGATACTTCAAAATAAATGCTGAAACCAAAAGTTTAAAGTATGATGAATAAACATGGCACATAATATACATCCAATTAATGAGAAGCAGATTTTCATTCAGAGGAAAACCTTGAGGATCACCTGTTTTGATGACCTGTATCTCTCAAGAGAATATGAGTTCTCCCAGCTTGTCTTTGGTCCTATCAAGTCTTGAAGAGGCTACAGTAATGTATCACTGTCTGACCTTATTGCTCCAAAGCCACTGCCCTCTGACCCTTAACCTCATCCTGACGTTCCCGCACACACCAGGGTCATGCTCTCTGTCCACAATTGTCACTCCTCTAACCTTTGCACGGAAAGGAAACCATGTACTGGTCACAGGAGGTTGACAAGCATCGCTTGTTAACCTTTATTTGTTTAGCCTGTCTTTTTATAGTGAAAAGTTGTTGTGAGTAATTTAGTTTCTTTTTTACCCCTTTTGACAGTTTTTGATTATTTTTCTTTTCTTTCTGACCGACGTCTGTTGATCCACACAGTGCCCCCTGTACATTTTAAGAAAGTGAGAAATGGGTTCAGAAATCAAACCTGACAAAAGGTAGTCAGGGATCGATGGGCAAGCTTAACTGTGCAAGGGGTTAATGGTTTGTTGAGACAGGGAATTGTACATTTCTTCTTTTTAGGATTTATTTTTCTCATGTTAGACAGTGTACAGTAGAGAATGACAGCAGAGGTGAGACAAAAACATAGAGTCATGTGAACCCAATCATGGACTGAAACATTCATAACACATCATACAATGTGCTTTTGTGAGCTGATCCATTAACAGTTTGGTGTTTCTGAAGATGTTTTTCCAAACTGAGACAGATTTACAATCTCCTCTTAAATATATCTGAGCACAAAATCGAGATAGATGGTGTATAGTGAAAGTCAGTGGGCAACTTACTTTATTTGACAAAACCAGAACATATTTACAAAGTGGATGGTCTATATTTTATAGATAGAGATATCAACTAATGTAAAGATCTTTTGTTCCAAGATGTTGAAGGACTTGAGAATTGAATATTACAATTTTCCCAAGATACATGGAAAATAATTCAAAATCACAATGTGTCCTTGTGAAGTGTCCTTGAGTAAGACATTAAATCCCTACTTGCTCATACACTCCACTTCAGTCTGGATCAGGCTGACAGCTAAATTCCAGATCTAAAAAGTAAAGAATCCCCCACTCTTTGACAACTTCAAGCTTCATACGATTTTTTTATCCAAACAGAACGATCAAAAAGTAGAACTGTATATCACTAAGGCTTATTAAGGGCTTATTCCATCAAACAGATGTTATTAGCAACTAATCTGCTCTCACAGAGGAACGCTGGTAACGTCAGCAGCGAGTGAGCTTAGAGACTCAGCTAATTTATGTAATGTTCAGGAACAATAGAGAGAGGGGCTTCACTATGTCATCCATCAATGACTAATGCAATGCTGTGGAATCACTGCTACCGGGAATTGATAGGGCATGGTTCCTATTGTCTGAGAGATGTTCTTAACAATGTGGTGGTGATGTCATAGTGTATGCATATAAGTCAAACCTGTGAAACCTTTTCTCGCTACATCATTATTCTCCATCCCCCCTTACAATGATGGACCACCAGCAAAGTCACAAGTCTTTTTGAATTCTAGGCAAAATTATAGTGGTTCACCATTTGGAAGAATCATAACATTGCAGCAGACAATAATTTTGATTAGTTTTAAAATGTTAAAGCTGCTAGCTAAGAGATAGCTAACAGGTTTGCCTCAACAACTTAGTAAGATATTATGTCAGTGTTATGTTTACAGATTGTTGCACTGCCCCCAAGTGGCCAAAATTAAATGAATGCAGGTTTAATAGCTCTTTTTGGGGACTTATTTGAGATGCAGTGGTCTTTGGCCAGCTGCTACTGGGACAAATACTCTAAAACATTAGAAATTTGCTATTTGGTATTTCAGCAACATAGAAAAAACATCAAAATCTCATAGATATAAGTTAAGAGTCACATTTTCATTTTGTGGATAAGGACACTCTGCATGTATCAGTTTTATTTAAAAAAAAAAAAAAAAAAAAAAGTGATAAGAATATTTTTTTAATATAAGAACAATCCAAAAGTGATCCAAAGGTTTATTCCAGATGGAAGTAGCATTTGTGAGTGTGGAAATAACATTTTGTCTTTGCTGGGTTGTCTTCCATAGGTCTTGACATAGCTGTCTTCAGCTTATGCAGCCTGTCCTTCACAAAGACAGTCATAAACAGAGCACAGATGTTTCTCCAACCATTTTGTGGGGGTGTCATTAAATAAGTAACATTATGTGTCCTCATGTGACAGTCTGCTTGTGGAGGTGGGTAAAGGAACTTAGTAAAAAGCTACCCAAACATCTGCTATACTGTTCATTTTAGCACCCAACTGTGGCACAGTCTGCAGCCTACTGGAACTCCCCTGAGGCTTCTACAACTCAGAGATGAAAGGAAAGGAAATCAGTCTATTTGTGTCAGTGTCTACGTGCCTCTATGGGTATGTGCACATTTTTCTGCATCTGCATATGTGCCAACAAATTTGTGTACTTGTGTTTGAATAACCATGTTTTGCGTGTGTGTGTGTGTGTGTGTGTGTGTCTCACACTTGGGCCCTGGAACACTCTTTGATATCGGTCTGGTTCACTCCAGGTGTTGCAACAGAGTTAAAATCCTACCTCAGGAGTGCAGTCAGAGCTGAAGCTTAGAGATAAACACTGCTGAACTGTGGAGGAAAACAGATGTTTTGTTTGGTGATTGTGAATATTATTGTATATTGTGAAACCACGTACAGTTTGTATATACTAAAAGCCTTTGTGTCAAGAAAAAAAAAACATGCTAAACAGCAAGCACACCAAACAGATTTTTAGAAGTATGAAAATGTCATATGTCTTCGCTTTATGTGTTTGGGTGGAATACTGACAATGCTGCATCAGTGTCCTCTAAATTACAGATGAATCCTCTCAGCTTTTCAGGAATAAAACAAATGCAGGTTTAAGGATTTCACAAGGGGGAGAGAACAATAAAAAAAACTGCAAAGTTCGTCTTTCAGTAGCCACCCTGAGCTATAGCCGGGCCATTAGCATTTTTCCCTTACTTAGCATAATTTGACGCCTCTCTTGCTTTCAGCTAAGACTGGTCATTAAAAATGCATCTGCCTCAATTAAGGTGATAACACATTAACTCTTTACTATACAAGGCACTTTCACCTCTGTGGAAGAAAGAAATGTTTGTTTCTCAGTTATTTGGATAGTGTTATGCATGTAGCTTCATTTGTTGTTTTGTGTGTATGTATGTATGATCATGTTAGAGTGTGAATTTACTAATTAAAGGCAGTGCTTGTAAAAACAATTGTGTAATGTGTTCTGTGGCTCAGGAAGAGCTTTGTCAAGTCTGAGGAAATACCAAAATTAACATCACATGTGTTTTTGGCTTTTTTTTTGGGCTGGGAAACAACAAATTCTTCATGAAATTCTGAGTTACAAACTGAGTGTGGGGAGTTTGAAATATGTGTGTGTTCACCAGGCAAGGAGGATCTAACAAAAGATGATGCTGTCTAGTTGCATTATGAGGAGTGTAGGATCCAGAGTCAGTGTATTTTGATTGTCACAAACTGGCTCAGGAGTCCATGCAAGAGTATACTTAAAAGAAATGTAATTCATGAAAACTAAAGCTGACACAAATAAACAAAAGATTGTGTAGAACAAGGCACACAACCAAAAAAAAAAAAAAAGACACAGGGTGAGTATCAGCAGGAGGAGGGTGGAGAAAGAGTGACCACATGGGCCAGCTTTTATAGCCTGGAAGGTCCAGGTGAATCAGATTACACTGACGATGCTCCACTGTCAGCCAATTCAGGGCAGCTTCATAGACAGCGTGAGGGGCGTCACATGATTTTGACCCTTCTTTTTTAAATGTTTGAGAGTCCCTCAACTTTTCGAAGTGCAATTCTTAATATCTGGAGTGTCCCTTTAACTTTTAAGTGTTCTTGTAGGAATTTCTGCCTGAATTTTGATGCATTTTTGCTGTTTCTCTTCCATTATTTTGACAAGGACACCGCTTGGTTTAAGGGGGGCATTACACTACCATATCTGTTGGATTTTGCAGAAACTTAGAGGAAATTACCTAGATAGCATAATACCATGTGCTCACGTCACACTTATCAGCCCAACCTGTTTGCTATCAGTGTCACGTACTCAGACAAAGAGGGGTAACCATTGTTAAAGCTCACAATGTGATATCTTTGTTACTGTTTGGCTGACACAGGGAAGTCATCATTTATATGGGATGACATATTTACTGTTGTGTTGCATTTCTGTGGAGATAAACTTTTATGGTGGATAGAAGATAAAATTTCTTGTTAAGGTGGACAATTTCTGCTGTGTACAGATGCATGTAACACAAGAAGACACATGACAGACTGGATCTGTCACCTTGCTAAACAAGGCAACACCACTAATGACTCTTTACGTAAGTGCTGTGTTGACAATAAAGCCTGTCTCTGTGGCTGAACCTGAGCCCGTTTGTCCCTGCGACACCTGACGCAATCTGCCAGCCTTACTGACACCAGTGTGAGATGATGTGAGAGTGTGTGCGTGAAAAGGATTTCGTCTAGCTTCCTGTCAGGAGTAAAAAAAAAAAAAAAAAAAAAAAAAAGGCAAATTCCCAATTGAACTGCTTTAAATCTGAGACAAAGGACTACACAGTACACATACAGTGCAGATGCATAAACAACATATGCAGACATAGACAGATACCACAGAGGGCCCATGTTGCTATGCATCTGTTCCCACTTCAGATTCAGATGAGGACAATGTTTCAAAATTTTGAAGTTGACATTTTCATCATGGCTGCCAAACAGATGTCTTGGAGCATTTCAGGGGGAGTTTGAACAGCATATTTTTATTGGGTGTAGCTCAGCAATAGTACTTTCATGCTGCGAGCAGCTTCTAAACTTTAATTTGAGTATTTTCATCTTCTCTCTGTTGGAGAAATCCTCCATGTGATGAATCCTGCCATTATTCTGAGGGTGTGAGGAAGGATGGAGGTGATGATTTTGCCTCACGGGCACTGAGTGATGCCACATCATTTTGCGGCGTCTTTCAAAGGCTATCTTTTCTTTCCTTCTATCCCTCTATTTCCCCCTCACTGTCTTCTGTTTTTTTTCCCCAGCTGGAGTCTTTCTCTACATTCTGCCTCTCTGTGTTTCAATTCCTCCAGCTTCCCCTTCCTGACAGTGCACGTATCACATTCCTCTTTCATCAACCTGACATCCATCCTTCACTGCAAGGCCTCCTGTGTGACAGCTGAGAGCGTGCCACACTTGTTTCTCTCCTGTCTACACCAGGGCAGCATCAAGAGCAGATATTTAAAACTCTGCAAAAATACATAAATCTTATAATCCTATTTAACATTGGAATCTTAAATTCTTATTTGTCTTAATCTACAAATACAAGTATTATTCAGCCTCAAAGTGTCTCCTCTTTGTTGTGGCCATTTGAACCAGGTCATAACAGTTGTTTACGAACAAGGTCACTGTGCTATCAAATGATTAAATATTTATTTCTTGAAAAAGAAATTCAAGGATTTTCTCATTTCACACCTATTTTTGGCTTGTTGATACAACAATATACATATTTTTAATTAAAAGTGAAGTCCTTCTCTTTCATCGACATCAGAAATTAATTCATCACATACAAATTATGTATGGATAAGGCAAATAATTGAATGAATTTATCTCATACCAGTGGTTTCACTTGTTAAGAAAATGTTATACTGAAAGTGAATATAAGAAGAGTGATGAATAATATGACCAGTTTTTCTCCTTAACTCTCTTCCTGATTAACTGGATAATTGCAAATGCTGGTGACTGATAGTCATGCTCCTCAGTAATTAGAAGCACAGACAACCTTGTACTGCGTCATTCTCTTCAATTATTAATGATAGATTAAGTCAGATCACATATTGATAATACATAAACATGACTAAGAGTCTACAGTCATAGCAGCTACTATGTGAGTCACAGTGGTGCTTTGAGTTAAACACTAACACAAGCATAGCAACATGCTCGCATGACAATACTGACATGGTGATATTTTGTAGGTATGTTTAAGATGTTCACCATCTTAATCCGGGCTCAGACTTCTGGAGTTTTAAAATCCTAACCGATTTTGAAATTGGTTTGCATCACGCACATAAGGAGAACCTTCACAGATTCAGTTTGTTTCTCTAATCTCAAACATGCACACACTACAAGATTTGAAAATAATGGTGCATCACACACTACAGGAAATTATTAAGATTATCCTGCCAGAGGGAGCAATGCACCACCTCATTTGATCTCATGGGGAAGCAGATGTAAACAAATTGGAGACTGACATGGTGCAACAACTTTCTTTAGTAATGCTTTGCAAAACAAACACAAAAGCAGAATACTAAATGAGTCTGGATGAAAAAATGGTTGGGGAGATTTTAACTGTCAGTTTTAAAATCTGTCAACCGTAGTATGCTAGCTAACATTAGCTTCAAGGGCTAAAAAGTGAGGAGATGTCCTCACAGATAAAGAGGAACAATATTTCTTTGTTTTACTCCATTGTCCTTGTTTACCTTGTACATTAATACAGTATTTGATCCAGATCTTGGAATAAATTTTACCTAGTTCATCACATCCTTGTCTTTTCTAATTACCATTTCTGCTTCAGATGTCAAACAATGACACTTTCAATGGTGTGTTCTGTGTGCACTGCAAATTCAGCCATTTTAGTGATCACACTGAGTGAACATCTCCAAAGCAAATGCTGACAAGGTGTTTACAACAGGAAAGGTTCCCTGGCTCTGTGGACATACTGCTGTTAATCTTTAATTGGACTCAAAGAGGATTGAAAACTGTTTTTCTGGCATCAGCGTTCACAAGCATCAGGTCTGCCAGTAGAAGACAGAGAAGAAAGAGGATTTGGTGTGATTGCCAAAGTAGACTGAGGGGTCCGGGTGTAGAGGGAGCAGAAATCTGGCAGGGGGCTGGTGAGCTACACAAAACCAAGTCACACAATAGTACAACCTGTCTGATGTTATTTCAGAATTTACACACCGCTGACGGGTACTGCGTATCTAGGGAATATTTCTACAATGAGGTTTCCCAATTTAGCCAATGGACAGGAAAAGCCTTTCTGTGAGAGCATACAATGCACAGTAAGCAATCAACTCCCCCTCAATGCCACACAATACAGCTAAAATTGTTTCATTTGGCCTCAAGGTGCACATTCTTTTTGTTCACTAATAGTGAGGGAACACCTACATCAACCACCAGCCTGACAAAGTACCACCACCAGAAACAGGGATATGTGAAGGAGCTATTCTTCACAGGGTAAACAGGGTCATAAACTATCCATAGAAGAGGCAATTACTTCTTGATCTGACACAGTAACCCATTTCAGCCAATCGAACAGCAGGAAGGGCCTCCAACTGTGGTCTTACAGGCTGCTAACCTGGTTAGCTGCGCTGCTAACACAGGACAGCTCTGCCATGCCAAATTGGTCTGGGAGATTTAGTGTGGCTCTTTCCAAACCCCGTGAGCCATCTGATGTTGTTCAATAGGCTACTCTGCTCTGTGGGACCAGCAGGAGTGGCTTCTCTAGTCTGGGATAACTAGCTAGCAAGCAGGGGGGCTCTGCCAAATGTACGTGTATGATTTATGGGCCAGTGCTAAGGCTAATGCAGGCTGCTGTCCTGGTTTGACTCATTGTTGGCTATCCAGAATTTATTTCAAAATTTTTCATACCTTTGACGCCTACAGTATTTATAGCATTCCTTTTTGTGCTGTAACACAGCTGCTAAATTATAAAAAATGTATTCTCCATCTAAATTAATAGTGTACTGTTGTGTAAAAATACATCCCCTGGTATATGGATAACGATGGGGATAATTTGGCGGAATGGAAATGGGTCTAAAAGGGTTGAGAGGATTTTTATAAAAATGCAATGGGTGCATGTGAGAGGTAGGAAACCACATAGGCTGAACCTGCTTTGAGCACGGGCTCCCAGCTCTATTATTAAACCCATTTATGTGCTCCCACCATCACAGGTCCAACTTGACAGCAAGAGAGCTTCTTCTGATCAAATGGAAAACAGCAAAGGGAATATCTAATATGTAAATAATCAGCTGCATTCCACTGCATGATGATCTTCTGTATCTGACACCTGGGCTTACTATATTTTGTGTGTGATGAAAACAAGTGAGTTTATTGGGTTTATGTACACCTTAGTGTCATATTTTCAAAGACACAGGACAGCTCGAGTAGGGTATGCAGTGATTATGGAAAGGAGATGCCACATGTGTGGTCTAATATGTTAATGTAACAGGGACTACACTTGACAATTGAGACAAATGAGATGTAATCAATGTTATGATTTGAAATGCAAACTATTAACTTATCATAGGCTGGGCTACTGAAGTGTACTCTTATATAGCTTTCCAAGAGCATATATGTGTTTCAAAGCTATAATTGTCATAAATGTATTCTCTTTTATTTTTCCAGGTAAGAAGGTGCCAGAGTTTAGTTTGCATACTCATCCTTGTTCAAGCGAGTTGACCACATCACCTTCCTTATTTACAGTAATGGCCCAGGGGAATGCAGAGGGAATCCACAATATCAGTCAGACACACCACAAATAAAATCCACACACTGATAAAATATCATATTATAGCAGCATTCCACGTTTTGCATGCACAAAGTCCTCTCTGCTACTGACTCCACTCTATTACCACAGTAAGCCTTAACTGTACACACTTGGAAAAGGTTTGCTTGGTTTTACATTGCAGGCTACTGATCAAATATGGGGTTAAGTGGCTAGCTAAATGGCATCTCACACTGAAACACTGGAAGGAGGGGTACTTTACATCACATTCTGGGCACATTAGATCTGACAAATGTCTAATCTTAAATTCACTTAAACCATAAATCTGTGTAAGAAAATAATATGCTGGCAAAACAAACCCACTGCCATGTACCTCCAAGAAAACTCAGCTTTCAGATAAATCTGATTTATAAAGACAGAGCTACATTTAAAAAATATGAGATTTCATCCTATTCAAAGATTTGGATCATCCACTGCCATAGCCATTAGTAGCACTATGCTGTTGTTGTTCATCATCCACAGAAGAGACAGACGGAGCTTGTAAATAAAAGCAAAGGGAACCGTCTATCACAACAACCAGACCCTTCAATATCCCTCTCTGGAGGAAGAATCACTCCCCTGCCATGGAAGATTCACCTTTGTGCATCTGCTGTGATTGTTTGTAAATGATGGCAGCATTGATTTCAGCCTCACATGGGATTTTCTGTGTCTCTGTAATTTGTTTGAAGGGAAGGAGGTAAAATAGGAGAAATACTGGTAATGGAGGTGTAAAACAGGGGAGATAAAAGCCACCCACACAGAGACTACTATACAGTAAACAAAGCAGAAACAAGAAATGCCGCCCTACGGTCGTATGCCTCTGCCAACCAGTCAAGTTGCAGCTTACATCCATGTCTGTCCAGAGTCAAAATATTTGTCGTTAAGACTTTGAAGGAATTTAATAAAAGGTGTTAAGTGCATTTTCCTTGTACATGTTAACATTCTTGGCCAATAAAGCTGATTCTGATAGAACACAAAGTTGTAGCCGTGACAGTAGACAAAGCTTCAGATATGGATGTTGCTGCAAAGAAGCTACAAATTCTGAAACATGGATGCTTCACGCACATCTACAACCCAGCAGCACAGAAGATCTATACAATCACCACAGTTTCGAGGTGGAGACCCAAGATTAGTGTCACCAATACAGTATCCAAATGTGAAATATGGTCACAGTCTCCCCTTCTGTTCCTGAGTTACGGTGTTGAATAATGGCCAGAAAAGTGTTTTTGCAGAACGTTATGATGTCACAGGGAAGTTGACCTTTGACCTTTTTGATATAAAATGTCATCATTTTATCTTATTAGACATATATGTGTAACTTTGTCATAACTAGCGTATGAATTCTTAAGTTGTGGCCAAAAACATGTTTTGTGAGGTCACAGTGACCTTGATCTTTGGCCACTAAATTCTAATCAGTTCATCGACCAGATGTAATAAAATTCCCTCCAGGTGTTCCTGAGATATCGTGTTCATGGGCACGGCTGTCGCCGGCGCGGAGGCATAAAAACCCCTCCTTTTTCTCTGTAAAAGCCTCACAAGAAATTATGGTTGGACATCATGCTCTATTCACCTTATATGGAATGAGCAAGGGCAGAGTAAACCAAAACTAGAATAGCACATAGCACTGTGAAAAAAACCTGATGGTAGACATGATTAATATTGCTGTGATGTTAGACAAGTGCAAGGTAAACAAAGGGAAAGAAGAACCCATACAGACAGAAAAAAATCTATTTTTAATTAGCACATTTTGGATTTTATTGCAATTAATATAGGAGTATAGATGATAAGATGAGTATGTAACAATTCAGGTTAACAACAGTTCTACAGTATATTTATTGTGACTGTTGTTTGGACTGATGGATAACTCAAACATTTGGTTAAAGGCATGAGGATATACTGCCATCTGCTGAATAAAATCCCACATCACACTTTAGTTTGCAGGCTCTGAGAGAAATCAAAAAAACAAGAGAACAAGCTTATATTACTTGTTCACCAAATTTAACAATATATATAAATATTAGTAAGACTCACACCAAAGCCCAGGCAAAAGCTGCCTGAAACAACAGTTTTTATTCCCATTTTTCCCAAGTAAATTGTTATTTAAAAAAAAAAAAAAAAAAAAAAAAAGAGGCCTAAATGAATACTATTGCTGCTTTAGAGAAATCTAAAGGTGGATTAAATACTTTTTAACATTGTGAAGGAAAGTTTTATGATTCCAAACTGACTCCAAAGAGTCAAATGGTTTCATCTACACATGCCAATTTCAGAAATGGACAAGATGGATTTACATAAGTTAAACACTAGGTAAAAGATGTATATGTAAGTGGCCAATCAGGACTGGATTAAAACTTAGAAAAATAGTAATAATTCTCAAACATTCTTGTTGTACTCTGTTTAATGGTTTCGCAGCCTAACAGACCAAAGGAAATTAACATACAGATACGTTTGATATACAGCAATTTCTGTCCAACCCTGGCCTCACAGTTCCTTCAAATGTACCATTTTGTGACTGTCAAATGTCATCATTGCTCTCAAAGGAAGATTTGATCAAAGTGATATATCTGTCACACAGCACCTTTTGAAAATTTCAAATCTAAAAAACATTAAACAAAAAGGGAAATTGTAGAATGTACAGCAGTGTCCTTGTGGTTGTGAAGAATAATCTTATTTAAAATATTTCATATATTGAGTGGACTTCAAGGATAGAATTTGCATATAAGTGTTGCACCTTCATAAAATCTACACACACACACACACACACACACACACACACACACACACAAATTGCTCATCCTCCTCTGCTCATTTCAAACCTAATGCAGTGATTATTATATACTTCTTTAGATACTATTCATCGCTTGGACCATCTGAGAGATTGCTAGTGCTCATTATAAATAATATTTGCCTAAGCTTTGGGTTTAATTCTACCATGGTGTACTGTATGTCCAGCTTAATTCAACTCCAAACAAGAGCAATTAGAAAATAATGAAGGTTGAATGACGGGAGAAGGACAGGGTATATTGCTGTGGTGATAGTACTGTCATTCAACAAACATAACTTAAAAATGACTTTTCTTGATGCATTTATCCCTATATGACTTTGTGGAGAGCTTGTTCACAGAATGAAGTTTCTTATCATCATATCCAACAATTAACATCTGTCTTCATTCATTTTGACTTTGGAGTGACTTGGATAAAGAACATCTGGATTTGAAAGAGGGAATTTTGAATCTTCTCTTTAACAGTTGTGTCCAATGTAGTAGTCCCATGTTTGACTGCATTTATCCTACAGTTCTGTGCACTGTTCTGTTCTTCATTTAAAGGATAAAGTAAGTCCATAAAAAGTGGCGGGGCCAACATCCAATTCTATTTTGTGGAGCAACATCTTCCAGTGTGGTGTAACAACAGAACAAACGCAGGACACATGCATGATGTGGGATGTGGGATCTTAACCATAACTACCAGTGCAAAGGAAGGATGCACCAATTGAAGTGTTTGAAGGTGAAGACTTGATCTTTTATTAGGTCCACACAGTTGTTTCCCAGAGTCTATTATATACATGTTGCGTGTGGCAGGCTTACATTTCCAATCCCACAATGCACAGCGCCAGCAGCACCAAAGACACAAGGCTTAGAGTGGGCGTGGTCATGGATGCTTTACCTGAGGAAGCAGAAACAATGTGAGTCAAATGGATAGAGGACAAAAATCTTTCATCTTTAACCAATTATTAAATTGTTAGTTTTACCCAGAATACTAATCTTCCTGATTGGACCATCTCCTCCCTCATAACGGCCGCGCACCATCAGCTCATAGTCTTCAAGCTGAGGCATGGGGAAGTCCATGAAGTGCCAACCAGTGATGTAGACTTTCCCATAGATGTAGCCAGTCTTTCTGAACATGACCTGAGAAACAAGAAACATGGGAGATTTTCAACATTCCTTTTATTGTCATGTACAGCAGGCAGACCTGTGGAATTTCTCTTAAAGAGGACATATCATACACATTTCCAGGTCTATGTTTTTATTCTAGGGCTCTACTGGAACATCTTTGCATGGTTTACAGTTTTAAAAATTCCTTATTTATCTTATACTGGCCCTTCATGCAGCCCCTCAGTTCAGCCTGTCTGAAACAGTCTGTTTTAGCTCCTTTCTCTTTAAGGTCCTCCTCCCAATGATCACTATTCTGATTGGTCAGCTGCCAATCAGAGCTGCCCCTCAGCAGACTTGCAGCAGCTCCGGAGGCTACGTAAACAAACAGTAGTTCAATGGGGAAGTAAGGGTAACTGCAAACGGAGCATTCAGAGCAGGATGAAAACCCTGGCTTTTGACTGTCAGAAAGTATTTTTACATACGTTCACCTCAAGTTTTGGAACTTTGACCATGTTTAGCATAGACATTCGACATTATAACAATATATAAATGACAGTAAATCACAAAAAGTATGATATGTCCCCTTTAACTCAGAGAGAAAAAAAATATTAGGCTAAATAGATAGTAGCAAAGCTTTACAAAGCTTTCCACACCTACCTTGTAGTACAGTGGGAAAGAAATATTGCCAAACCAGTCGTACTGGATATGATCCCACCACACGTACAACCACTTTCCAGTCCAGCTGATATAGCGCCACACCCTGGGAGCTTCAGGTGGTGCTGTAAATGAAACAAAATGACTTAAGACAAAATCTGTAACTGTATCATTATAATGAGACACCTTTTGATTGCAGGTGTTTATTGCCCATAGATTGGGATTGATTGGTCTTACGTGGTCTCTTTGTGAACATCTCACAGTGTTCACCAGGGGGTCCGAGGCCAGCTCCATTGAAGGCACGGACCTCAATGAGGTAGTGTGAGTCTGGCAGCATGTTCTCCAACCTGGTTTGATTGACTTTAGCTGAAACAAATATACGATTGGCTCCTGGCTCGGGGTCATCGTATTTTCTCCAATATTTGACCTGATGAACAAGAAACAATATTCTGTTATCAGCCAAAATAGGGTGATGATGTGGTAGCAAGAGTAATAATGTGTAATGTAGTTGACAAGAAAAATAAAACTGCAAACATGTCATGATACGCCTTTAAGGGCAGAATCTTGAGTCATTGGCTGTCCATAATGGGCAAAAATGTTAATGCAAATTTATCTCTGCCATTAAATATGTTGAGAGTTAAGTTAAGTTAAGAGTTTAATACTTTTTAGTAGTTTTGAGTGGCTATAGAATCTAATAAACCCATGGATAGACTATAGTGCTAGTATGCCTATGTTTAAAGCTAAAGAAAATGTATTGTTTGCATAGTATGTGTTAAGTTTTTGAGACAGAAATACTCAGTTGGTGTATGGAACTTGTAAAAGCTCTCTACCTGATATCCCTCGATGTACTGCTGCAGGCCTGTTCCAGTGTCGACCACTGGCAGCCACCACACCAGAGCTTCTGTGGAAGACACTGGCCTGGCATAGACGTCTGTCGGAGACTCTGTAGGTACTGGAGGAGATGAATGAGAAAAAAATGACAAAAAACATTTAATGTCACATCCTGAATTTTTCTAAAACTGAAGCACCAACAACAACAAAAAATCCTCACCATCTCGTGGGTAGTAGATGACCTTGGTGAGACTGTAGGGTCCGTCTCCTTTCACATTAAAGGACTTGATCTTCACCTGAAACTCTCGCACCTGGAAGTCTTCCTCAGTCGGAATGAAGTAGGAGTCTCTGTGGACATAACGCCTCGTCTCTGGATCTGAGATGGTCTCGTACCACCAGTCGTAAGCATCATGAGGCTTGAATGCCACGATGTAGCCAAATTTCTTGCCGTAGAAATACCATGGCTGCACAGGCTAAGGATCAGGAATAAAGAGAACAAGTGGAAAGAAAGGACTTTACTCAGCCTTTGTTGCTGCAGGGATTTGATGACTGTCATGTAAACAACCGAGGGCTTACTTACTGTCCATGTGATGACGATCTCGCCATTTCTACCTCCATAACCTTCCACATCTGTGGGCGAAGTTACTGGAGCTGGAAAAACAGAAAAGGCTATCAGTTTTTTTTCTGCCATATATATTAAGGTATGGAAAATATGAATGCTCTCTATCTCTCTCCTTACGTGCATCCCAGGTTTTGATCTTGAGGGAGGGGATGCTGGCCTCTCCAGAGCCATACTCGTTCGTGGCAATGATCCTGAACTGATACTCCATCCAGGGGTAAAGGTCTGTCACCTCTGCCCTCTCCACACTGCCATCAAGAAAGGCTGGAGCTGAAGGAGACACAAAGGGCTCCCGAGTCAAACTTGATCAGATTTGTGGAGCGAGTTGGCCCTCTACTGGCAATAAGCAGTACTCACAGGTGCTGGCGTCCCTCCAGTCATCTTCGTAAAGAGCCCAGTAGTGCCTGGTCTGAATGGTGTAGTTGAGAATGGGGCTGTTATGCTCCGCTCCTTTAGTCCACAACAGCTTCACCCACGTGTCCCCGATCTCCTCCACACGGATCACACCAGGAGGCCCGGGAACACCTAGGACAGGGAGAATAGATGCATGGAAAGAAGGTACATATGTAGAGCAGCAGCTTTAAACAGATATAGTGGTAGCGGTCACTTCTCAGGCAAAAAATTGCTGGACTCACCTACAACCTTGAGGTCGGCGTATGCTGTATCGCTGTCCACCACAGTCTGAGCTGTGCAGGTGTAGCGACCCTCATGCCAGATCTGCACGTTCTTTATTCTCAGGTCCCCACTACCGTCTTCACTCTACAACAAGTAGCAAAAAGTAGGAGATAAAAGAGGAAATAGAGGAGAGATGAGAAAAGGACAGAGAGAAATGAGAGAGAAAGGAAGAAGGAAAGGAATCAGAGCACAAGGCAGAGTCAGAAAATATCAAATAATTGAGGTATCCTTCATTAACTGACAATTGACTGATTGTGAGACACCTGTAAGATAAACCATCACCCTACCACAACGCGTTCGTAGTGTTGCCACTCGGAGTCAAAGTCAATGACTCTGAAGTCTATGGCCCAGATGAAGGTGATGTCCAGCATGGGGTCGAATTTAGCTGTGCAGCTAAGAATCACCTCATCACCAACCTTAACCTCAGTGTCTTCAGGAGCCACTGTGATGGAGGTCGCCTCTAGGAAAAATCAAAAATAAAATTCAGGGACAGAAAATTAAGAAATTTTTTCACAGATTGTGAATCATAAGAACGTCCCCAAAAACACACTTTGTTGGCCTGACCTGTGATTTTGAGATAGCCTGAGCTGTTGGCCTTTCCTCTGTCGTTCTCAGCAAAGCAGGTGTAGAGGCCCTGATCCTTTTTGGTGGCGTTGAGGATCTCCAGACTCCCATCATACATGATGGAAATGCTACAAGTGAACAGAATTAACAAAGCGAAGCTGCTTGTCAGTAGACAGGCCCTCCAATGATACAATACATCAGTGTTTCATGGTCATTTTATAGTTACTGTTGAGTATATTGTAAGTTGTTCTGACCGTGAATTGTTGAAGAGCAGCTCTTTGTCCTTTGTCCAGGTGAAGCGAGGTTTAGGAGCCGCTCGAGGTTTACACTCGATCACCACACGGCCATCTTCAGCCCCGAGAAGCTGTTTCTTCACAGGGTTAAACTCGAATGTTGGAGCACAGGCTGGAGGCAGATTAAATAGTGTGAGTTTAGTCATCATTGACCCCAAATTCATGATATTGTACATTCCAGCAGGAAGGAAAATCATAGTATCGTACACCAGAATGTAATATATTCTAACACCATTCAAAGAGGGCTCACCAATCACTCGCAGCTCAGCATTGGCATATTTGATGCCCCAGTAGTTCTCAGCGATACACTGGTACATCCCAGAGTCATCAAAAGTCAGACTGGAAAACTTTAGCTCCCCTTTCCCATACTGGAAAAAAACACACAATCCAAATATACAATTCCAACTTTATTTTAAGGATACATACACACCACAAAGGCAGAGTTGATACCACATACCCCCCAACTGCTTTAATGGTAACTGACAAGTATGAGTTTTTACCATATATCCATCTTTGTACCAGCGGATGAAAGGGAAGGGCTTCCCTGATGCCACACAGCGCATGGTGTGCTCTGAGCCGATGTCGATCTGAGTGTTGTTGATTGTCTCTGCCCACTCTGGAGCAGCTGAAAAAACAAAATGGGCATAAATGTGATGATGCTGATGTCCAATTGCCCCATCCCTGCAACACTAAGGCTAAAGATATATGGAGAAAAAAATAAGAATTACTGTGCTGTCTCGCAAAATTTTTTTCATCTCTTTTTTTCTTTTCAATTTTGCTTTTTTCTGAGAAAACGTTTTTGTTACGGAGAACTTTGCAAACCATGATCTGGAAGTGCATTGAACACTGAGTTTAATTTTTTTTAAGATTCTTTCCAGGGCTCTTTATAATGGACAATAACTATTTATGGAAAATTATGATGAATTATCTTGTAATAATCTCACACCACGGCAAATTTTATTGTGAGTAGTAATATCCCTTGTCTCCGTACTTGTTAGTATAAATGTTTCATAGTATACACTCTACAATCTAATGTTGGTAAAGCACACTCAAATGAGCTCACTTACACTCCACATAGAGCCAAGCCTTGTGCCAGTCCTTTCCTTTAGTGTTGATGGCTTCACACTCGTATGCTCCCACATCTTCATACTGTACATTGTACAGGTGAAGCACAGCTCCTGATTCACTGATCTCATGATTTGGCGGGAGGTCAGTGGCATCCACTTTTCTCCAAACAATATGAGGAATGGGGCTAAACGGACACACACCAAAAAATTCACAATTCTTACAATTTCATTTAGCAGACGCTTTCATCCAAAGAGACGTACATCTGAGAGCTGATACAACACAAGTAAGGATCTAGTCAGGAGAGAACACAAGTAACTGCTATAAAGCTAAGTCTGAGTCTGACAGGACATAGATGCCAACAGGCAGTGCACAGAGGCAATGCATAGAATGCATAGATTGCATAAAAGCATATTTTTTTTTATTTTTGTATTTTTGTTTTTTCTCTTCCTTCAGTCCGTCTGTGCAGAGATGTTCGCGAAAGAGTTGGATCTTTAGTCTTTCCTTAAAGATTGAGAGGGACTCTGCAGATCGAACAGAGTTCGATGACTTGTTCCACAACTGGGGAACTACAGAAGAGAAGAGTCTACCTAGTGACTTAGGGCCCTATTGTTGTGGTGGTAACAGGCACCTTTTATTGGCAGAACGTAGTAAGTGTCAGGGTTTTGAAATTGATGCGGGCAGCAACTGGGAGCCAGTGGGGGTATATGAACAGTGGGGTGACATGCTGTTTTGGGGTGATTGCAGACCAGCCATGCCACCGCGTTCTGGATCATCTGTAAAGGTCTGAACGTACATGTGGGGAGTCCTGCCAGTAAGGAGTTGTAGTAGTCAAAGCATGATATTATAAGAGCCTGTACCAGGAGTTAGGGTCTGATCTTCCTGATGTTATACAGGGCAAACTGACAGGACCGAGTGATTGAGGACACATGAACCTTAAAGATTAGTTGGTCATCGATCATGACACCCAAGTTTTGGGCATACTTTGTGGCCATGATTTGGGTTGATTCGAGCTGGACACTGATGTTTTGTTGTATAGAGGGATTGGCTGGGATGACAATGAGCTTGGTCTTAGAGAGGTCTAGCTGAAGGTGGCGTTCTTTCATCCATGCTGATATATTGACAAGGCATGACGAGATCCAAGTCGAGACTGTGTGGTCTTTCGGTGGGAACAGGGAGAACTGGGTATTGTCAGCATAGCAATGGTATGAGAAACCATTGGGAGAGAATGATTGCGCCAAGTAAGGTGGTGCATATTGAGAAAAGAAGGGGACCAAGCATTCACCCTTGAGGAACCCCTGTGGACAAGCCGTGCAGTTTAGACACTTCTGAGATACTCCAAGATACTCTAAAATATCTCCCTGAGAGGTAGGACATGAACCAGCAGGGGGCGGATGCTGAGATATCAAGCTCAGTGAGTGTGGAGAGGAGGATTTGGTGGTTAACTGTGTCGAAGACAGCTGACAGATCTAGAAGCAATAGGGCTGAGGACTGACCAGCATCTCTAGCTGAGCGTAGTGAATCCGTAACCGATAGGAGTGCAGTCTCGGTAGAGTGCCCTGCTTAAAGCCAGACTGATTCAGGTTGTACAGGTTGTTCTCAGAAAGGAATTCAGAGACTTGGTTAAAGACTGTGTGCTTACGTATTTTTGATGGGAAGGGCAGGAGTGACACCGGTCTGTAGTTTTCAACCTGGGCTGGGTTGAGTGATGGTTTTTTGAACGATGGTTTTTTGAGCAGCGGGGTGACTCGAGCTTGCTTAAATGATGCGAGGAAAGCACTCGTAAGTGAGGAGTTGATGATGTGTGTGACTGTGGGGTTAAGTGCGGGAGAAATGGTTCAGGTTCAGAGAACTGGTTACAGAGACCTTGTCAGTAGAAAATGAGGCAAACATATCTGCAGTGAGCAGAGTGGACGGCGGAGGAGGAGGCGGATTGAGGAGTGAGTTAAAAGCAGAGAACATTTTCCACGCATCTGTGGCGCCACAGGTCTTGTTCTGATAGTAAGTGGACTTAGCAACTTTTAAATTGGAGTAGAATGATGCTAGGAGACCCTGATAGTCACTGAGGTCAGTGGGCTCTATGGATTTACGCCATTTTCGCTCTGCTGCTCTGAGTTCCGCCCTTTGCTTTCTGATGACTGAATTTAACTGGAAGTGTAAGTGTAATTGATTGGATTCAGTGAAATAATATACCGTAACTAGATGGTGAACCTAAGGCAGAAATGAATGAAAACTTACTTTCCCAGAGCAAAGCACTCCAATGTAATATTAGAAGCAAGCATGGCAGTCGTGTCTGGGAACTTGACCCTGATGTCTGCTGGGTATTTTCTCTCCTCACCTGATGCAAAAAAAAGCTCATTATATTGAAAATTTTCAATGTCAGATATTAGACAAATGATGAGGAAATACGCGTCACCACAGTCACTAACCATCTTCGGGTGGTGATGGGATGAGGGGGATGAACTTGGAGAAGACGCTCTTCCCGATGATGGGACTGGAAACAAAGCAAGAGTAATTTCCTGCATCCTGAGCTTCCACCTTGGAGATGTAAAGATTCCCTGTCTTCTGAGAGACAAACCGACGATGATCTGTGTGCAGGAACACTGGGAACTCATTGTATATCCAGCGGTAGGTCACCTCCTCTAAATGAAGATAAAGAAAAGCAAAACATGTAGTTGTACTCTAGACTAAAACCTATGATTTATAATTCATGCAATGTATCCAAGGCTCTTTAAGTCCCTATACATTTTGAAATTGTGAACAGATGGAAGTCACCAGTCCTTTAAAATAAATTTCTTGCAGAAAAGATTCAAATTTCTGCATTCTAATGTTAAACATACAATATATAACATTCTTGTTTCCAAATAATTCCTTCCTCAGACTGAAACCAGGTATGGATCAAGAATACAGTGATAATCCATTGAGAATACAAGGGAAAAGATGGACAGATGTCTGATGGTGAAATGATGAAATGTACATACGTGGCCAGGCTTTTGGAGGGCGGCACAGCAGAACTGCCCCTTGTCCCTCTTTGACATACACAGGGTCTCTCTCCTCCTGGGGAAACTCCTCCACATCTAAACAGCAGAACATGAGGAAAATGATAAGATAGAACATTTTCCTCACAACATTGTGGTACATTATTAAAAGTGGCAAGTGTAACTGTTTATACAACACATTGCAGCCTGCACTGCAAAATTGTACATAATTTGATTCAATATCACCTGACACTCCAAGAAATGAATCAGCTTTAGTCATTTGGGGACCTTAAAGTCAACAGAGTGGGAGTTTCTTCTTTCAACACAGAGCGTTTGATATATTCTCTGTCAGTTTTATTTCCCAGCAACTTTCAGGAAAAGAACAATAAGAGGGATGACTAATATAAGCCTCAGACCTTCTAACAAGGGATGTCGTGAGGCACAGCATAGTCAAGTTTCATTCCAAGTTTCCCTGTTTTAACTGAGTTCAGGTAAGGACTGAGATGAATAAGTCATGTCTTATTCTAAAATATGCATGATGGCTAATGAAGGGGCATTATATTAGTTTCTTCTAGGGAAAAAATAATTGAGATGGATCTGACTGACATATAAAAGGAGGAACAAATTGAGTTAGTTGCTATACCATAATGTCAAATCTAAGAAGCCTCAACCAAGAATGTAATGACACCAATAAAAGATGTTGAGAACCCCCCCACCCCCCACCCCCACCACACACACTGCCCAAGCTGCACCATGCTCACATCCAAACTTGACCCTGGCCTCCTTGCTGATGACTGTGCCATAGATGTTTCGGGCCACACAGACGTAAGTTCCACCATGCTTCTTGCGTTTAGGGTTGGTGATAACCAGGTTCCCCCCCACCAGGCTGTAGTGCTCGTCTGGCTGCTCCATCAGTTTGATCTCCCAGTTATCACGGCGCCACCTGCATATGAAATCACACCTCTTGATATACAGTACTTGTGCTGTGCATTTTGTGAATTTGTATACATACATAGATGTGATGCAGTGCACTGTGTAACCTGTATGAGGCTGGTGGGTTGGCCCGTGCCCTGCAGTTCATGGAGATTCTCCCATCGGGTGAGTCCTCAGTATAGACCACATCCACAGGCTCCTCCTCAAAGATGGGGCCATAGCCAGTAGCATCCTCTGACAAATTCAACATTTGAAATAACAATTAGCTAACATAAAAATATACCCCACTATTGCAACATCATGGTTTACATGCAGCATGCTTTGTTATAGTTCATTTAGAAAAACTTGACTCACCTCCATATATTCTGGGCTCACCAAACAGGACTCCCACTGGAAAACGGGAACATAGTTGTGTCAGCTAATTGTGTGCACGGTTCACACCTGACCTGAATTACACTGCATGACAAAAGCACCTACAGTACCACTGACATTTTTTTTTATGATTTTGAAGGACCAGGTGGTATATTTTCAGGAATCACTGTATTTCTCACCTGTGAGGGAGACAGAGGAGGAGAGGGCCAGTAGCAGTAAAGCCGAGAAAGCCATCACAGTCGATAGATTAACTCACTGAAGCTTCGTGAGTTAGACGGATGGACAGAAGGACACAGACAAGAAATTGACGGACAGAACATGAACTGGAAAAGACAAGGAAGGAAGACAAAAGGAAATGTTGATATCTGTGTTTGGGACTAACAATAATTTATAATACTATTTTGTTTAACATGATCTCCACAGTGTAGTGTATAATCAAATACTTATGTGAACCTAAAGATAAAATAGCCTGATGACTGTGCATGACTTCCCACACCAGAAATGTTATATCTGCAACTGGCTGGAATCTTCCCTGTGGATATAAATGATTCAGAATGTGAATGACTCAGCAGAACACTGCAAATACTCGGGCAGAGTGCACGCACATCAACAAGGACATGCACAGTGCACCTGCAGAGAAACACAAGACTGGACCGTGTGAGCACTCTCTAACACGCTGAAACACCACGACTGCCTGTACACAAAACACAAGGTAGCACTGCAGTACCTGGACAGCTCCTGCTCATCCGTCACACATGCTTACACATCACTTCTGCAAGATGACATGGCAGTGCTGCCGTGATCAACTGCAGCATTTTAACTCTCATAGTTAAATAGGGCATACCGAGAGAGGCAGAGTTAAAGGAGGAGATTGAGCGAGAGAGAGAGAGAGAGCATTGATCTTACCATATGAGGGGAAAATAGTGGGTTTGGTTATATCAAGTAAACACTGCAGCAGTGTGTATCATTGTATAATATCTGGCCTAACATAAGGGCAAGCTGCATAGCAGGGGAAATGTTTGTAGGAGTCAGTATCTCCCACTTGAGTCAAGTGTGCGAAATCAGGTGGCAAACATTGAATACACTAATGTCAGCAGTCCAAAAGACCAAAATCATTGTATTATACACCAACAACTGTACTTATAGAATGAAAGCTGCTAAAATCCATTTACAGTATGTTGGATTTTAAATTAATACATCAAAATTATTTTAGATGTGGGCATTCTAATGAGATAAACACTTGCACATTGTAGCAACAACTTCACCAACATGACATGAACACATTGAATCACCAACACCTCCAGCACATTATATGACCTTGTTACTTGTCAAGTTGTTCCATTTACATTTTAGGTTTAAATTTCAGGCATTTACAGTAGACACTACTGTAGGAACAGCCTGGCTTTCTTTGAGTATGACTAATTTTGTTATGGGAGTAGCATGAGTTACAGTATCGGATGCTCTTTCTGCTACCAGTCGTGTTTTGAGCCGCAAAATGCATCAGAGATACGCGAAACTGCCTTTAAAACCACAGCAAACAAACAGTCAGCTTAAAGCTCAAACTGCAGCAGATAATCTTCCTATAATGTCACAGGCCGTGGAGCTGTGAGCAGGGACGGTGAATCACGAGGAAATCAAACAGCTTCCCTTCCCTAGAAAAAAAACAAACATTTAATGTACCACCCATACTGACACTGCTGATGATGGGCCTCTCATTTTGAAAAAAAAAATAAAAATCTTGCACTTAGCTAAAAGTCAAATCTATTCACAGTTCTTCATTGAATTAATGTGAGAAGAAGAAAGGGAAGGCAGGAGAATGAGAGGGCACAATGTAAGAAGAAAACACTGCTGGACAGCCACCTCCTATGTGCCTCTGTCAGTTGCCATGCCTGCCTCAACCACTGAGAGGGACAGAAAACAGAGGCATACACCCATTATACAGCACATACACATGCAGAGACTGCAGCATTCTTGTGCACTGTTGATGACTCAACAGTAATATCAGCACCATTCTACCGCTCCCCTACATCTATCCTGCATTTGTACAGCTTCATTTCTTCAAACTATTTGTCTTTGAGGTGGGGTAAGAACGGTAGAAAGCGAGACTTGATGTAAATGGGCCTTTTTTAACAAAACTAACTCACAAGCTTCCGCAACACTTACATTATCGTTGCAGCAATCTGTTCCACCTCTACTTCTGATCAATCTGTCAGAGTGTGTTTTCATGCATTTCCCCTGGCAGTAATCCCATCACAGATCCTCTTTGGACAGACCAGCAGAATTTAGGTCAGCACATGTATTATGTCCAGTGTCTTAGTGACTGCCTGAATTATGTTTGCTGTAGTTTTGTGGCTGCAAAGTAATGAATTCAACAAAAGGAGTAACCCAACAATGTTTTAATCTAGAGGTTACTATGTTAGTGGTGGATTGATTGCAGTGAACTGCATTTGAATTGTTTGAGTGAACATGTTGTTCTGGATCAAATGTTGAGGGGCGGAGACACCCCATTTTTTTCTGGCCATCTTGTAACAACGTTGAATCTGCTCACATCTGGAAAGGGTTGGGCTAAATTGTTCTATCAGCCCACATGTTTGGCTTTTTTTTCTGTCACATTCCAGGATACAAGAGAAAAAAAGTAGAAGACAGGATGGTGACAATCCCAAATGAAGCACATTACTAAACTGACTATGTTGCCTTTTTGTCTCAGGATACACTTTACAGATACAGATATTTTTCAAAGTATAAGGAGTGAATATGTGAATCTATATCACCGCAATTCTCACTTTCTTTCAAATCAAAAACTAGATTTGGACTCCATAGCTGCAAGTTTTTTTTGAATAAGTAGTCCTACAGAGCACAGAATAGTTTTGATTAATATGGGAGTTGCCCTCTTTCCCATCAAGGACAGCTAGTTCTTCACCAGGTCGATGTCACGGAGCACCCTGCAGCTTTCTGCGCCCTTGACGCACTCAGTATTTGTCACTTTCACCTTGCGTCTCCTCCCTGCATCCACAGAGAGACACTTTCTTGTCTTTGCATGTGCTGCTATGACTAAAACTGCGGAGTGAGAATCTAAAGCCTTCTTTAAACATACAATACTGACTTTGTCGCAGTCCTTCCAAAAACGGAAATCCTCTCAAAGAAACTGCGCAGCGCCCCTTACATCACTTCACCCCTATGACGACTGAGCGGCACCGGCAATTCTCTGCTCTGCATTGCGGTACTCCTGTGCCGGTCCATTTCAGCGCTACAGGGCTGAACATACCCCCGATTTATCCTCACTTAAGTCGAGACATAAGAGCTAATTAGATCATGCACACACTCTCATGTGGTCTCTTTCTTACCTTTGCGGCAGAATGGGAAATATCAGTACACAGTTCGCATGGAACACCTGGACCCGAACCGCATCATCCCACAGCCCACCCGCCGGAGCGTCCCGTTCAACTGAACTTTTCTATTGGAGGAAAGCGTGTGAGTGGCACCTCTGGGTGGCTGTGCTGATGTGGCTGCGATTGGTCCATGAGACAGGAAGGATGGGAGGGATATTGCGCATCCCGGCCAGAGGAAATAAAACCTTATATTGAATTTATGAAATCTTTTGACGTGCCATTATTTTTTTTTCTTTTCTTTCTAGAAACTGTGCTCAGCAAGGAGGAATCATTTTAAGAATAGTATTAGATTATTTTAACATCTATTATGACCAATCAAGTACAAATATTACCACAAATCATACCCAGACACACACAGGATTTAATAGGAATATTAAAATAGTTTGAGCTCAGGCAAATACAGCAGGACTACAAAATAATAAAGTTCATTGTCCACATTTTGCAACCATGTGCTGTGCATAATAAATGACCTTCAGATCAATTATTAATGACAGATTCCACACACAAGTTACAATACCATGAGATGTATAAAAAAAATGAAATACATGATTTGATCCTTTACAGTGTGACTGTTTTTGGAATAGATGCTTGAAGGCAGGTTGCAGGATGATCATTTTAAATTGCAGGTGTCATATACTGTATTTTTTTTAGGTGGATATATTCCTCTGAAAGGAGACATTACCAGTGAAACTCTCCCAGTATGAGAATTAAAAAACAGACAGACTGACATGCATGCACACACCAGATGTATGTTAATCTTTCCGAGGATTAACTTTGAGGTTTATCTCTGTGAGCTATTTGCCAAATAAGAAAATACTCTAACATCATTCTCATTTTTGTACACCGGGTGGCGCTACATACCCACATATACTTTTGCATGTTGCACTGCATGCATGAAAGAAAAACAGTGCCGTCTTGAAATCCTGAAACCAACATTTATTTGATTTTTTTTTTAAACTTCATTTAAAATACAAAATATTTTGCAATATTATATTGTAGAGTAAACCATTTTTGACAGCCTTTCATGCTTCTCATGTAGCATCAACATTAACCAGAATGTCATATTATATCATATCATATACTGTATATCCTATGTTCACCAGTCACTAGAACGTTGTTTCCACACTCCAATGTGCCAGTCTGCATATCTGTCTATGCCGGCCATCCTTCTGTATACTCCAAATTACAGTTTTGTTTTGTTTTTGTTTTTTTTTAACTGCACACTTAAAAAGGATGTGTCATTTTCAGTAGATGTCTGGTTTAGGACAATGCACATTAGTATACTTTCCTGTTGTCCTTAACTAGATGTGTCTCAAATGATACATCCTGTTAAAGCCTGTGCTTTTTATAAAAAATACAGAAAAGGTGCATGAACTGTCAGAGACAGAAACAATACAGGTGTCACAAGAGCTCAGTCACAAGTTAAATAATCTCCTTTGATACCTGATAGCCTAAACATTTGAGCTAGCAAATTCACCTGACAGGTTCAAAAAAAATATTAAAAAGAAATAAAATAAAAACGTCACAGCAAATAAAAAGAGTGAAAACTGTAAATAGTCTCATCTCACACAATACCATTATGCCCCCACCTACCCATAATTCAGCAGGGTTGATTGAGGTCAGGCTCTCACCTCCGACCTCAACATGTCTACGCTCAATTCAAGCCATTATTTACAAAAAAAAAATTACTACAAAAATATCTACACATGGAAAGCTTGACACATTGCAACCTAAAAACTTGATGCAAGTTATGATAAACCTAAGACATGGAAATGTTCTCTTGAAAAAAAAAAAAAAAAGTCTCCTGTTGAGAGTAGACTGCTCGACACACATCAGAATTACAGACTGTTATCCATGGAAATAGAAAGCGATAGTATACACCACGCACGCTTTAACACAGAAGCATGCATGTGCTGCACACATACACACACACACACACACACGCACTCACACACTCATGCACCCAAACATTCACACACAAGCTTCATTCATTTACAGTAATATAAAACTCACTGAGTGCTTGCTGTACACACTTTGCGCTCTGAGTTACAGCAGAACGTGACAACATACACAGATATAAGGTTAAATGCATAAACCAAAGTCACCAGTGTGTATACCACTTGCAGTGAAACAAGCAATATTTTCATTCACATAAACAGATAAATCCACTTGTTTCCACATTCAGTATCATTACGAATATTTCCGACCCCTTCATTTCAGCTCTTTAAGTGCTACCAGTAACAGTAAGTCCCATAACTGTCTAGACCAGAGAGTGAGTCCGGTTTCCGTTGGCAGTTACCTGGCGAGTAGGTTGGCAGTAGTTTAGTGCTGCTACAGTGAGCAGCGGCTCCTCCTCAGCATGAATGAGTTTGGAAGAGAGTATTTCAAATGAATACATAAGACATGACATCTCATGAGGCTCTGTCCTCAGGTTTCCAACACATTTTCCTTTTTTTTAATATTCCACAATATTTCCTTAAATTCTTAGCTGGATTGTATGATGTGGCGGTCAATGTTTATGTACCTTATGGGCTGGTGATAGCTGGGTAATATGATTGTCAACAAGGTCTATAGCTGAAAATGATTCCTCACAACTGATGCTGATGTCAGTGGGTGAACAATTTTGAAAAGGTCTTTTTGAGTTTCCTTTTCTGAGACTTTTAAGCCCCTTTTCAACCCAAAAATAAGACACAATGAGGCTATTTAGAGTCAATAAGCTCACATGGATGTTTTACGAAACTTAGTGACCATATAGCTCACAATAGGGAGTCTTACAGTACTTTAAATGTACCTTTATGAACACATATTCAAACATCAGCAGAAACCTCGAGAGCTTAAACGTTTAGTGTTTTTTTAATACTCATGTATCCTTTACACTTCTTATTAGCGTAAAGTGGGATAGTATTCTGTGTGTACTGTATTAATGGACTATGTGAACTACACTGTCTGCCCCGTCAATGAAGAGGGATGTAATTATATGGATTGAAGTCACTGTTCTCTACAAAGGCACTAGAAACCGTGCTGAGAGGTTCTTGATCATAAATATCCAGAAACTGTAGTATGTGCCCTGTTCATGTGCATTAATTGTATGCAACTGCATCCATTCTCTGTTCTGCCATTATACACTGCAGGTAAGTGGAAATGCTATTGGAAACAATGTTGGGGTTGGGTTTGGTTAGTTCTGGACGCAGTGACAATACCACAATGATCTAAAAGACAGGCTTGCACAGGGGCCACGATTTGGGGGCGGAAGCACTTGACAATGACACTGGATCAATCACACTTCCACTTGTGTTCAGTTAGTGCTCGGTAACAAGAAGCATAGGCTCGGTGTTAAGAAACAGATTGGGAAGAGAAAAAATGCAAGCAAAGAACAAGCTGGAGAAAACATGAGGCTAAAAACAGGCCGATTCAAATCAGTGTGGGAATTCTGGCTGGCTGGTGTGATAAAGGAGTGACCGAACGCTGAGTTCAAAGTGTTTCTTGCCGGGTTTCCAATAACTACAAATGGACATCCCTGACCTAAAATAGTCAATATAGCTTTCTTAATCTATTACATATGTACAAACAGTTCATTTGTCTCAAAAAGACATATGCTAGCTTCTACTTTGAGTCACACATTTCACAGCAGTGTCCACAAAGACATTGCTGCTATTTTTTTTCTCTATATATCATACGCCATATAACACTTTCTGACCACTGAAAAAGAAAAAGGAAAATGGCATACCCAGTTGCTAGTAGGCGTGCACCATACAGTATACAGTCTCAAAATGCAGCTCACCTCTGCAACAAATAGCAAATCTGACGATGGTACAATGCTTACAATGATTTACTCCATGCAGATGTTTATGAATGTGACTCAATGCATATTTGCCTGCCTGCGGGTCATGTACTTTGATAAAATATATATTTGGATACATTATGTTTTGTATAGAAATGTTTGCAAAGGATATCAAATGGCACTAACACACATAAACTTAGCCACACTCTGCTCTGCTCAGTCTGAGTGGTAAAACTTCTGGTACATTCCTTCTGCTTTTCTATATTGCTTCCTCTCTTCTTCCCTCTTCTCAGAGTCCTCACATCCCTCGTTTAACACCTTCTTGCAGTGGTTGTGGGGGATGTGGTGTCCGTCTTTGCCATGTTGAGTGTTTGTGTGTTGATCTGGAGGAGGTCACAGTGTGACAAGGGGCTAAGGGGAGGGGGGGGGGGTGTCAGGGCGGCGGGTGTGGAGATGAGGGCGTGTCAGCAGTCTTGGTGACAGGTAGCCATGGCGATGGCCACCTAAGTGACAGCCACCATGGTAAAGTAAGGTGTCCGTAACAACTGTCACCTTAGCAACTGTCACCACAGAGATGGGCCCCCATGGTCACATTTGCCAAGGTGACAAGGAGTGGCCATAGCAACCCGTTGCAGCCAGGCCGTGGCCCTTTGTTAGACAAATGAGTTCATGGCATTAACAGGTGATGGGGCCTCTGAACTCTCGTTGCCTTCGTGTGTGTCTTTCTCCTTCTTGCCGCTGTACTGACCGATGAAGGACCCGTCCTCATTGAACTGTCCGTCCCCGCCCTCCCCGTAGTCCACCAGGCTGTCGTCACTCTCGTCACGGCGCACCGTCCCATTGGACGGTGTCCGGCTGCCCTTCAGCGGCTTGTGGTCCTCTGTGTCACTATAAGGGGAGGAGAAGATTGGCGGAAAGGTTATTCAGAAAATACTTTATTCAGTTTGTTAAACTTCCTCTGCAGTGGTCAGAAACCCTAGGGCCACAAAAAGGACAGACTCTTAGTAATCTGGCTTTTCCACTGCACAAGTGTAGCCTACTGCTTATACTAGTCTGGATAAGGTGCACTACAAATGTGTTGGTAGGGCCCCTGTGGCCTTGGCAGCATCATCATCTTGACACACACATATATAAAGCTGCTCACTATATAATGCACAATAACAATGGAAAGCCTGGTACATTATACTTCATGGTACTTATCCAGTGGAGCAGCTCAGGTACACCTATAGCACATAATTATCTATAGTGTTAGTGCTGTGGTGGTTTAAGCCAGTCACTAACCTTGCAAAGATTCAGTGTTAGTGACCACTGCTAAAGGAGAGTTTGTAAATGCGTGCTGCTCAGGCCTTTGCAATATTGCAATTTCTGAAATGACTTCAGTCAATATGCTTTCACTTTTCATGCATTAATCAAAAATGCAAACAAACAGTCCCATTTTCCAAAGATAAAGCCTGTTACCATTTACCTCCTATCTGCCCTTTCTCTACTTTGCAAGCTCTACAGTCCAGGTCATACATTACAACTGTACTTTCAAGCTCAATGCATTTGTGTTTAAAAGGAAAAAAATGAAGGAAGCCAGAGTAGAGTTAGAAGCAGTTATTTTTAGTTTTAAATTTTAGTGATAATGTTGTATCTGTGGTTATGGTGTTGACTATATTGAGTATGATGACACAGCAAGTCGGATCAGTTGATGTGCGTTTTTTCACCAGTGCCTTTCATTTCACTTAAGTCAGAAACATAGCAAACACAAACCTTTAGTCAGCCTGAGATGTACTATATATACACTAAAAGTTGTGTGAATTGCATGCTTGTTTAACCACATCTCATCTTACCTCTCTATAGACCTAAACCCCCCCAAAAAACAAAGATAAAAATGGAGTACACATGAAAAACAATTCATGAGCCACAATGGGTGTATTCTACTATGCACTTCTTGTTTCAGACACAGACAAAACAAAGCATGCATATGGAAACATTTAAAGCACGATGACATTCACACATTGAGTTAAAAAAAAAAACATCACAGCAACAACATTATTTCAACTTTTAGTCCTCTAAATTCCTGAGAAGCCTTAGTCATAAAATCTTCGGTATGAGGTGAAAAGGTGAAAACGGGATGAAAAAACTAAAACAATGTCACCTCAATGGCATTTTCAAAACTTTTTTTTGTTAATAAGCATACAATTTGTGACTTAACAGGAGATGAGATTATTTGTTAAAATGGATGAATTGTGTATTGTAGAAAGCTTTTGTTGATTAGATGGGCAGTTTGCAGATGAGTTGGTCATTATAAGGGTCAACACAAAGTAGTGTGGATTTTGCCTTGCCTCTATGGAGTGTTTGGTAATGGAGTCTGGTGGGGAGAGTGTCTCTGCAGCCTCGCAAAATGTTCTACATACAGACAGTCAAGTCAGGACACAATGAGTGGAAAAGAAGAAAAAAAAAAAAAAAAAAAAAAATCACACACTATGTCATGCTCCTATCTCAGACATGTTAGACTTCTGACTGATGAATGCTGTGTTTTCTCTCTCACCTGTATTCTCCAAATGTCCCATCATCCTCCTTCATTGGCTGGATCTCTGGGTCTTGGTGAGCATCTTCTTTCTCTTTCACTATAGATTACAATGGTTTTCTTTTTTAAATTTCCATCCATCCATGTCAGTAACCTTGAAATAACAGTATATACTAATACTGATAATGTGTGCATTACCTGGATATTTGCCACCCTTGTTCCTCTTGATGAAGCACACTATGAGGAGGACCAAGATGAGGAGAGCTATGGCACACATCAGGCCAATAAACCAGCCCTGGGTGGCGATGTCTACCTGCCGGCTGGGTACAGCTGGACACACACACACACACACATACACACACATACACACACACACACACACACAACATACCGAGAAAGAGGTCAGGAGAGAAAGATGGAGACAGGATAAGCGTAATGGTTGGTCCAAATCTCATTACATGCTGCTAAAATGGTGAAATCTGTATTCTTCATGCCGAGAAACACTGAGGGCAGCAGAGATTAACAGAGGCTGTAAACACTGAAATTGAATTTTAAAATGGATTAATATGTAATGATTGTGCAGGCACAAGAAATACAACAAAAAGACAGAAAAACAAAAACCACAACAGTAAAATAATGGACCTTTTAGTAATGATTTTACATGACATGCATCAGACCAACTTGATGGTAACTTCTGACATGCTTGGACACTAACTAGGAAACTATGCTACTGTATATTCATGTCTGAATGTTACACTGCATCTCTAATGAGACAGTACAGATGGCGAATGGAAAAAAACGAGACAAAAAAAATACAAAGACCATCTATCCTGAGGCATGCCGCCTCACCTGGCACTGTAACCAACACTTCGTCTGTGCTGTGGACTGTCGGATCAGCCGGGTCTCTAGCTACCACACGCACCCTATAGGATGTCCCCGGCTTTAAACCTTTTATCATATGCGAGTGAGAACCATTTACCAACTCCTTTTTCCAGTCCTCTTTACCTGAAATCGGAGTTATGGATGGAGAGGAATGAGATTCAGGGGAAAAGGGGTTTTGGGAAAAATAATTACTTGGATGATGATATTTTAACACTAGTTTTGAAGGTTACAAAAGAGATGATGTATATTTTGAGGGTTTAAAACATTTGAAATAGTATATAGTAGTAGCACTATAGTACATATGACTACAAATACAAAGTGAAGCCTTACTGTTTTCTACAATATATTCCACATATACATTCTTATGGTGTCCAAAGTATTCCCAATTGATCACTGCACCGTCTTCTGATACAGATGTGTTAACCGTTCCAAACGCAGGGCCTACAGGAGGCACTGAGCATACAGAAGAAAGAAAAATGTTTTTTTTAATTCAAATTTTTTTTTACAAAATTTTACAAAGCAAATTACATTTCTTAACCAATTAAAACACCTTAATATAGAATAAAAACCTTTCAAATATTGCAAAGGAGCTAAAGTACAAGAGCTAATAGAATTTTATAAAAATAAACATCTCTGTGATAATATTTCAGTGTGTCGGATAAAGCTGGTGTCTAACAGTGTCTACAACTCACTCTATTGAATTTTGGATTAAATACTGAACACATAGGGTCAGGGCAAAAAAAAAAAACGAAAACATTTCACCAGCTACTGTGACTTGAGGTCTTCCAGCAGTCAAATTCAAGTCAAGAACGAACAAGAACCTTCATATCTGTTCAACCAGTTAGAGGATGGTAGAAAAACAGCAGGTCAGAGCCTACATTTTCCAGGATTTGGCTTTTGGCTGCTTGCTGACTGTCTCAACTAGCATGAAAGTTTAAGAACACGTTCACACTATACATTACAGGGCCACACAGTTTTTGGTTACATGACAAAAGAACTTTCAGTGTGTAGTGTCAAATCCTGCCACAACAAAGAAAACATATTGGTTACATTCACTGCCACAAAAATTTCCATCTCAGTAAGGATTTACAGTGCCAATTAGGTGACCGAAATCCAAGAGAAATCAACTTTTCTTGAAGTAAAAATATGCAAACATACTATACTTCAATACCATCATCTTAAGAAAGCCAGAGGCATAGAGTAGCATGTGATGTTGTTACCTTAGTAACGATTTTCTAATTTTTAAGACCTTCTTTGACGCTAGATTTACATATTTGCTGAGATGGACCATTTTTGCAGTACTGAGTTCTTGATAGAGCATTAGGGAGGTATTAGGGACACAGGGAGTGCTTGTACCCTTGTGAAACGGGGGATGCGGAGACTGAGTGATGGGGGAGGTTGTGTGAGGGGGCTCTGTGGGGCCTGAAAGAATATGGACAAGAGTGAGACAACACACATACACAGCACTATAGACAACATACAGTAAAAACAGCTGCAGAGCCAATGTTTACAGAGAAAGTTGCCCCCAACATGCTGGGTTAAAACTGATTGCAATGCCTCTCAATCCTTTTTCTATTGACCAACTCTGAGTCCCAGCACTTCAGCATGCATATTATGTAGTTCAAATCAAATTCCACTTAATTTATACACATGATCCATCAGTCTAAAGCATCAGCAGATAAACAAAATGAATTAGTACTGAACTGAAACACATTCACAAGCATCATGCATGAGGCTTCTAATGAAAACATGTCCATTTGAAGCATAGCTAATTTTAATACATTAAAATTTTTAGATTATGCAGCCTATTCTATCAGAATAGGACACAAGCCTGATTGCTTGTGGATGCCATGGAAGTCTGTTACCTATTTATCCACATGGGGAGTTTTCAGACATGCTAACTTAGTAACATGCAGGGATAATACTAGAAAAAAAAGACAAAATCTATGCTAAGTTCTGTTTCTAATATCTGATGGTATGAGCAACATGCAGGTACTTCCATTGGCAAACTTGGGTTACCTTTGCCCGTCTCTACAGGGGGTTGAGTACGAGCTTCAGAGAGAAAAAAAGAGAAAGAGATAGAGGGGATATAAGAGGTTGAGTGGAGAATGCAGAAGGGCCGCATGGTTGTAATTTTCAGCTCACAGGGATCCCCTAATATCTGTCAGGGTACTGTGATTCTGACCCTTGCACTCCTTATTTTCATTGCTTTAAAGTTTCTGATATAAGACTTTGACCTTTTCTTCCTATTTACCTGTATGGATAAAGCTAAACTGTAAGTTAATGTACACAGAACTCACCTGTGTCCATGACTGTAAAAGCCTCTTCTGTGACGATGGGGCCAGAGCCTTTGGTTGTCTTTGCACTTAAATAAAACTTGTACAGCATGCTGGAGTTCAGGTTGCCCAGGGTAATGGTGGTCTCATTGCCGAGAAAGGTCATGACCTTGACTGGTCCCAGTTCAGTGGTGGTGTTCACTGCAGAGACTGGGAAAAAAGAGAAAAGGTGAATGATTAAAAAAGAAAAAGAGGATGAAGAGGATGTTGAAAAGGAGTTATATGTGGAAACTGAAAGGAGAAATAGTTGAAGTTAGGAAGAGGGATATCATGTTTTATGAGAAAACTCATCATGCAAAACATAGTTTTTCCTATGCACAAATGCCACACAGACAACTCCGTGGAGAACACAACAGGCAGTCTGTGAAGCAGCTGGTAAGTCTACCTGGTTGGTATTTTAATGTGTATCCAGCGAGGCGTCCATTGACCCTCAGTGGTGCGCCCCATTCCAGAGTGAGGGAGTCCAAACTAGGATTGATGACGCTCAGAAAAGCAGGAGGCCCTGGGACTGAAAACAAAACCAGAGCCAAAGTCAACAATGGGGACGTGGCACACAAACCATTCACTGGATAGAGATAGGGCTTCTACACATCATTGTTAGGGTGTTCAATGAGTTTTCAGGGATTTAACTAGACGGTCACTAAAGTAGATGGTTGCAAGGGGGTTACCAGGCTAGGGCATTACAAGGTGGTTGCTGGATTGTAGCTGCCTGTTTGCTAAGTTGTTTAGGATGCTTTCTTTGGATGCTCTGAGTGGTTGCTAGGATAGCTTAGGTAGTGGCTAGGGTGATTCTGGGCAGTTCTGAGCGAGTACTGCTAGCGTGTTGTCACAGAAGTAGCACTAATAGGAGAAGCAATCATAGTTGTTAGGTGGTATTCTTCAGGAGGTTAGAGAACAAAGTAGGATGAAGCTTGATTTACACACGTGTGGGCAAATACAGCATTCATACACAGCATTTGCAAAGACTCCACGGCAGTTCTCCACATATATACTATGTGTGTATCACTGTGCATGCATGATTGTCTATTCAATGGTCCTATGTGTACGGCAACAGTTCATTAATGGAACCCGAAAGACCTTTACCTTAGTTTTAACAGTTTCAGCAGATTTAACCCATCCATCTAATCTATAGAGTACTCCCTAGACAGTCTTTATTCCTTCCAAAACCTGAACAACAAAATTCCTTTCCTTACATGTATTTTGATATGGATGGTTTTCTTGATATTAACTCAATGAACTCACACACTCAAGGACATCTACTTCAGAGCTCTTCTGAACTCAATGAACCCATATTCTAATAGTCACAAAGTCAGGACTCCTTAACACACAATATGATTACATGATGTCTAATATGATTAATATGACATAAAAGTTAAGTTCATAATGACAATGTTAATAATGAAAATAAATTCTATAAGAAGAAAGTGTGGTAACCCATTTAACATTTGGGGGTAGTTTTAAACTTTAAGTATGACAAAGTTGTATAATTTGGGGTTTAGTGGGTGTAGGCATGTCACTCAACCCATTTCTTTGTAATGAAAAAGAAAACCCAGCTTTATTGCAAATTATCCGAAAACCTGTGCTAGAGTTGTGGGAAGATTATTTTGGCTGAAAGTTAGGCCTGCAGGACAACCATGTCAGATAACTTCATCCTTACACACCTCCCTCAGGTGTCTCAAATTTCTTGCCAGGGCTAGGGGGTCCTTCTGCTTTGCTATTAAGGACCTTGACGAAGAGGTTGTAGAGGCTGTACGGCTGGAGGCCTGGCAGACGTCCCTCGCTGCGGTTCCCAGTGAACGTCAAAACCTGCTCCTCCTCCTCTGTCTCCTCTGTTTCTGTCTCCTGCAAGCCCCGCTCGCGACGGTAGTACACCTACGGGAAACACACCAGGAGTTGATGTTTATCTGTCTCATACACCCATTGGCCACTTCATTGGGTACACCTGTACAATGTAAGGCTATCCGATTCAACAGCTCTCTCATTCATTCTACTTGTATGAAAAACAGACTTTCAGTTTTTGACTTTTCAGCACAACAAAGAATTTGCATTTTCTAGAAACTTAAGTTGTACAAAATGTTTTGCTACTTGGTTTGTATGAGGGAAAATACTGTTTAAATAGTCTTAAGACTGGTTATCTGCCCTTCTTGTATTTGCAGTTATAAGACTCTTGGGTGTCTTTTTCATTTCTTTAATTTTATTCACTCATAATTACATTTTGACTAGAATACTGTGTACTTAAGATTGCTAAAAGTCTGAGCTCTACATATTAGGTTGGCAACAACATTATCCTACAGTAGAGATACATTTGACATGTGTGGCAATGTCACTCTGACTTCTATCTTCACAGTGCAGCAGGAATGAGGGACTACAGGGGAGGAACTCTGGATAAAACACTGTGTTTCAATTCAGTAACTGGGAATCTTGCTTTATAAAATACCCCCCTACAAAGTCACACACAATGGGACAAACATGCAAAAATTCATGAAGAAAACTCAGCATCGACTGTTGAACACAAGTTTTTTCTCTTCCAACAACTGCAATTCAACACACATCCTTCAGCACAGATTTTACAGAGTGAACGAAAGCATGGCCTACATATACACACCCCAAAATGGCCGACTCTTTGTCAATTATCCAATGAGGAGTAGACACATAGCAGGCCAACCTCTAAGGAAGTTCTCCCTCCCAACACAGATGCCAAAATAAACCAACTGGTGTTTTATGTCTTCCCTTTTCATTGAATTTATGCATTCTCTCATCTGAGCAGCTAAATTAGAGTTGTTGTTGTCATTTCATAGTTATTTTTATTTCTTGTATGTTTCTGGTTGTATTTATAGTGTGTATTATATAGCCTCTTGATTTGAACTTTTGTTTTGACATTTCTGAGTTGGACATACAACATTCTGAGAGGTGGGCATGTATGTGTCTACTCCTCATTGGATAACTGATAATAATAATAATAATAATAATAATAATAATAATAATAATAATAATAATAATAATAATAATAATAATAATAATAATAACTTTATTTGTAGAGCACTTTTGATACAAAGAAAAATGCCGCTCAAAGTGCTTCATAACAAATTAAAAAATTGAAAAATTATTACATTACATGCACCAAGTGCTTCACGTCAAGAAAGACATAAAAGACATAAAATGAACATAAAAACATGTAAATGTACATAAGAGGGAAAATAAAACCCTTTTGGTAATGTTAAACATAAGATAAAATAAAGTGAAAATACAATACACAGAATGTGTACTTCAGTGGTGGTAATTTGACACTAAATAAGCGAAAACTCAAAGTATTTTGCCATGTGTAACATAAGATGGAAGATAAAACCCACTGACATAAAATAGAATACATAATATTAATAATAATAATAATAATAATAATAATAATAATAAAGTTAAAACAGGATACATAGAAAGTATAAAATCAAATAAAATTAAGCATTTCAAAAGAAATGCAGTAGTGCATAAGTGTGAAGCTAACTGAGAGAAAAGCTAGTTAAAGGCTAAAGTGAAGTTTTTAGCTTTCTTCTAAAAATATTTAGTGAACTGGCTTCCCTGATATCTATCAGTGGTGTTTTCCATAGTTTTGGGGCATAATTGACAAAGGCTGCATCCCCGATTTTCTTTTAGCTGTTGCTGGGAACCTCTAATAAACCAGCAGCAGATGATTGCAGTGTTCTTTAAGGCAAATAGTTAACAAGGGAGTTAGCAATGTAGCTAGGTCCTAGCCAATTAAGGTACGTGAGGAGGAGGAACTTAAAATCAATTCTAAATGTCACAGGAAGTCAGTGCAGAGCAGCTTAAGTAGACTAATGTGTCCTCTCCTCTTGGTTCTGGTTAATAGCCAAGCTGCAGAGTTTTGAATGAGCTGGAGTCTCTCTGTGTTTTTTTTCAGGAGGCCAGTAAAAAGTGCACTACAGTGATCTCGTGAGCTCGAATTGAAGGCATGAATCAGTTTTTCTGCATCTTTTTGATTTATAAGTCGTGATACTTTAGCTATGTTTCTAAGGTGGAAAAATTATGTTTTGTCATCTTGTTAATGTGGGACCTGGAGCTTAGATCTGAGTCTGAGACAACACCAAGACTTGTAACCTCAGATTTAATCCAGGGAGTTAATTTCCCCAGATTATTAAACAGCATTTCTCTTTTTGTTTTGGGGCCAACTAGAAGGATTTCAGTTTTGTCCTCATTTAACTTTAAAAAATGATTGCTCATCCATTCATTTATTGCCAGAAGACAGGTAGTAATGGAGTTTATAGCTGCAGCATCATTTGGTTCAGTGGAGATATACAGTTGTGCTCTCTGATGATGTTACCAAGTGGCAGCATGTATAGTGAGAATAATAATTGATCAAGACAGCTCGCTTGTAGAACCCCAAAGCAGTTGTCATGTTGCTCAGACACATGATCCCCAAGACTGACCTAAAACTTTCTCCCTTTAAATAAAGATACAGAATCGGCCATCTTGTAGTGTGTATATATAGGCTGTGCTTTCACTCCTTCTGTAAAAAACACTGATGAAGACTACAAGCTGAAATGTGGGGGTTGAAGAGAAAGTGCTGCTGAGTTATCTTTCATATATAGCGTGAAAGTGCACAAGCTGTAAAATGCAAAAATCATACAGAATTATAGTGTGCGAACAACTTTTGTAATAGAAATAACCATGTGCCAAAACATACCTTGTATCCCTGTAGTTTTCCTCTGACCGTGGTGGGAGACACAGGCTCCCACTGAACTTCTGCTAGCGTGCTGTTGCGAACCGTGACCTGCACACTTTCGGGAGCAGACAAAGGAGCTGCAGAGCAATGAGGAAGAGAAAGAGTTAGTCAAGATCTAGTTTCAAGTCACTGCTGTGATGGAGTGCTGTCTTCCCAAACTACAAAATCTACACAAACAGTAGTATCATCATGTGAAACTACAAATTTACCTCTGCCTCTGCCAAATTTACCTCTGTTCATGAAAATATTTTTAGATGACTAAAAAGGATCAGATTCAGTAGTCGAAAATGGAAAATGTGGACTTTCACGCCTCTCAGAAAACACAACGGCAAAACATGTTGACTGAACCCTCATACAATACATACAAATGCAGAATTCTCTCTCATTTGCTTTATCTGCATCATCTTTCACATTCATCATTTGTCTGTTTCATGAGTGAGACCATGAGTGACCAAGTGTTTTAAAATATATTTTTTACAAAACAAAAATGTAAATCAAAAAAGTAAATAAAATAGTTCACTCACAATCCTCTCCAGAGTATCCAATCACCACTTCAGACTCTGGGCCGTTGCCGTAATCGTTCAAAGCTTGAACCTTGATCTCGTAGGGCACGTAGGTGGCAGTTCCAGTCACGACACACTGGGAAACGTTGGCCACGGTCCTTGAAGACCACTCATGATCCACATCCTTCTGTCTCCACTGCACTTTGTACTCCAAACCAGGCCCATTGGCTTGAAATCCTGTCAGTGGCTAACAAGAGTTTCTTTTTAAATTTCCTCTGTTGCTGAAAAATAAAACTGCAGTATTCTGACTTTGCCGTGGTGAATGAAAATACTCCAGCCCAAAAAGTTCACTCCAGCACAAAAAGCTAGGGTTAGGGATAATTTGGAGTATCTTAATCCAAACTTTAGCAATTATACTGATGGGTGTATCATATACAGGCATCAGACTCTGCAGTATATTCTATCCACAATACAAGGGACATTTTTTATTTAAAACCCTGCCAGATGGCTGAAAGAACAAAAGTAACAATTACATGCAGTCCATGTGCTGATAACATCATGCACAGAAACTAGAATTAGGCTCATAGTTAACCCAGATTTCCAATCAAAGAATCAAAGATGGCTTACTGTCCAGGAGATGACCAAGTTGTCAGGCTCTGTTCCCTCTCCTTGCACATCTGATGGACTTTCATCAGGAGCTGGGAAAAGGAAAGAATCAATCAGTGTTTTGAATATTTGCGGTAAATTTCTATAGTTTTTTTCTGGGGGGTTAACCATGACCATTACCTGCAGGATTGGTTCTGTATTGGCGTGATGGCTGGCTAGGCTGGCTGTGGCCCACCTGATTCTCAGCCAGCACTCTGAAGGAGTAGTAGACGTATGGGGAGAGATTCAGCTGTGCTGTGGTGCTTGTACCATCAACCTCTGTTAGGTTGACCCAAACACCTGGCTGGTGTAGCAGATCCTCATATTGGATCAGAAACCCTGAGAAAGATAAGGGAAACGATGATTCCAGGTTTAAGACTTTGTTGTAGAGTAAACTTTGATTCAAAGAAACAGGGCAAACATTTTCTACTTATGATTTATGTCATTGTCAGGTAGTTCAAAGCTGTCTGTGTGCATTTAGCTTTGCTGGCTCATTACTAATGCAAAGTACCAAATTCCTTTACAGAATATAATAATTTACCAATGTGAAAATGCATTCTGAAATTGTGGAAATAATTCATAATGTGTTTCTGTTGTCAGCAACTGCAGTGTCGAATTTCAAATGTAGCGTCTGAAAAATGTAGTTTAGTTTGAAGACATTGCTACCGAACAACCGAGCATCATCGTTAAAACATGACATACTCTCTGTGGGACTGTTGTGTTCGTCTCCAGGGGTCCAGGTGAGCTTAACGGTCCTCTCTGTCTGGTCAGTCAATTCCAGAGCAGTCGGAGGGTCAGGTTTCTCTGCAAACACAAGAAGCAGCTCAGGACCAAAGAAAAACGAGAATTGCTCATCTGCTATTGGTTACATCTAGTACTTACTGATGCAGACTGTAATACTTGATATCCAAGAAATTTATAGAATGTTTTTGTATTTTTTCCTTAATTAAACATTACTACAGATCTAAAGTAAATGAAGATGCACAGTAAATCCACTACTTTGATGCATACTGTAGCTTTTGAGCATAAGATGGGCTTTTCTAGTTAGGATTTGATCCTTCTTAATGGCTACTTGTAATAATGACCTAAAATAAGAAAGAAAAGCAAGGTTGTTTTTTGTTTGTTTGTTTGTTTGTTTTTTCTATGGACAAATCAGTACTAAATGTTCATCCAGTGATATCTTTATTCAATCATATATTTTATAGTGAAATACTTTATAGTGTTATTTGTGTTATTTTGTGCTATCAAACATTTTAAAGTGCAGGTGCTTTCACTTCTGGCTGATTAGGCAGCTGCTCAGGTTAGAGAGCAGAGCCCAAGAGGTCTAATCAGTCAGATTAAGTGAAAACACCTGTGTGAGTGTGCAGGGGCTGTGTATTTAATCATGAAATAAAACTCTTTAAATTCTATACATGAAATATGAAATATCTGTATATGAAACAAAACTAAACTAGTACTATAGGTAGAATATGTAATACAGAGAACAAGATCAATCCACATACTGAAAAATAACTGTTAGACAAAATGGAAGCTACAGGTTCTACAGAGTCAATGGCTGGGAGAAGAGAAATTGTTACAAAATACTACACTGTAGACAGCTTTTGTTTACCGTAGACAATAGCTGGAGTAGGAGTAGCCTCTGAGACAGCAAGAAGCAAGAGTAGAGTACAAGAAGAGGTTAGCATTAGTGACAGATATTTTAGAAACAGCAGAAAAGCAGGAAAACTACTGTAGTAATGTGATTTAAAGTTAAAATAGAACTGATGCTTGCTGTGGTCAATCTACTAGAAATAGTCAGAAGTAATCAGAATAGCACGATAGGAGAAAAATGCACTTATTTGTTTGTGTGAGCTTGTGCTGAATCTGAAGCATTAATATATTTTTCAATAGGGTGAGATAATTTACCATGTTGCACTATTTCTGTAAAAAGGACACAACATTTGAAAGCAGAAGCACTTTCTATGATTTGTACACTCACAATCTCTGACCTTTGTCAATAGGTTGAGTGCACAAACACCTTTGCACACAAGGTGTGAACATACCAACAACAGTCAGCATGGCACTGGCTGAGTCCTGGTCCAGGGTGGTGTTCATGATGCAGGTGTAAGTGCCCTCATCTTCATCTGTCACATCTTTGATAATCAGACTGTCTGTGTCCACCTCAAACCTAATAACAGAGTTATCGCCAAGCTGGTTGATATTTCTTGATTTGTCAAAATCCTGTCATGTTTTTAGTGTAAATAACAAGTTCATCTCTAATAAAAAAAATGTGAGACCAATCTCAAGGACTTTGTACCTCTCATCATCAGGCAGCTCCCCATTGTCTTTGAGCCAGATCATCGTGGGGATGAGAGATGGGTCGTGTTTGACTTTACACTCAAACATAGCGCTCATGCCTCTCTGCACCACCTTGTACTCTGGCTGCTGCAGGATACGAGTGGGCTCTGGAAGAGACAAAAACATAGAAGTTTATATTATTAATAAATAATATATTGATGGCCACATGACCTAATACCTCAAGAGGCTTAATATATCTCTTTTATAAGCTGAAGCAAATTGGAAACTTGCCAATTAAAGGTGTATTTGATCCTAATTCAGTCTGCATGTCACTTTCAACTATAGTGGTTAGTAAACACAATACAATCAATTCTATGCTTTTTAGTACAACTACTTCTTTAGTACGTGTCAAAATCCCCCTTCAGCACAAACATGTATCTGAGATATCTGTATCTGTAGAGAAATGAGTTGTGATTGATCCATATCTGACCTTTAACCTCCAGGAAGACATGGTTCTCTTTGATGCCTAAGTTGTTGGTGGCAATACAGGTGTACTTTCCACTGTTAAGTGGCTGGGCCACATGGATCTCCAAAGTACCATTCTCATGAATCACATATGGGTCATCATTTTTAATGCTGGTCTGACTGTCTTTGAACCTGCATGGAAACATCAAACAAGACAGTTGTTTTTTGACACATGTCTCGGTTCTGACGTCTTAATCTGATAACCCTTTGTTCAAAATGCAGAATTTAAAAACAAGACAATTTTTTTCCAACATGGTTTAAAACTTCTCATTTTTACAAATAGAAAATGGACTCAGTCATCTGAATCTTACCATGTGATAGTTGGTATTGGTGAGCCAAAGGAGGCACAGTGTAGTAAGGCAGGGTTGTTGGTGATGACCTGGTACACTCTGTTGGGTGGAGTGAGCACCCTTGGTGGCTCAGCTATGGGAAGAAGCACAACAGTATCTTGATCAGTGTTTATTGTCTGGCCTGCACACTCAAAATTCCCTATCACGTTCTTTTATATTTCCAGCTAAACACATTGCTAGATTAAATTTGATCGTTGCTAGGTTGAACTCGCTAGTAATTTGCAAAACTGCTTTTAATCCACATAGTGAACATTTGTAAAGTGAATAAGAAATTGTAAAAGGCAATTGCAATTGATGTTTTTACTCACCAAGAACACTGACAAAAGCGTTAGCCATCAGGTAGCCAAATTCATTAGATGCGTTACACTGGTAGACAGCACTGGACCCTGGCTGCACATTGCTGAGAATAACAGTGTCGTCATCCACCTTGCGGCTCTGATCCTCAGGCGCATCTATCACATGACGAGAGACAGGACGTATGGTCCAAATGATATTTAAACCATCTATTTTTGTAGTTTGAGGTTTTCAATTGCACTATTAGAAGTCTGTGCATGTAGAAATCGGCACATAAGAATGCTGGTGTATTATGCAAACCCTTATAGAATAACATGCAGTAGAAAACTCCCATTGCAACTCTGCATGCTGATTTATACACTTTATTGCTGTCTGGTGCTTTGAATAGAAATGTGTACTCACTCTCTATGGGGACTCCATTGACAAACCAGCTAATCTTTGGCTTGGGTTCTCCACTGACTCGACAAGTCAGGATGCCAGTCTCATTTGGGGCGAGGATCAGGTTCCTGGGAGCACTGATCCAGAAAGGGGCCGCTGGGGATGATGAACAAGAATGAAGAAGATGAGAAGGGTGAGATTCTTGAGAATGACACAAACAAAACTGGTTTTCTTTTAAAGCAAAAAAACCCCAACTTTGCTACTTGATTTAAGGATTCAGAAATATTCGCATCAATGTAACTGTACTGTACATTGTGTACGTTTTTAAAAAGGTGTCAGTTAAAGCTGACTCACTAAAAAATCTTTATATTAACTCTGAATCTAATGACTCTGTAATTGTTAAGTGTTGGTTGTACTACCAATCCCACTGTGAATCAACACCCAGGTCTACAGTTTTGAGTCTCAACACAGCAGCAGACCAAACCAAGACTGACTCTTTTTATACTCGTGGTTGTCAAACTCGAATTAATGCACTTTAAACTCCAAAACTATAAAGAAAAATAACATTTTGATGTAATGACAAAAGGAAATGACTCCACTGCACCAATAGAGTGAAACAATAAAATAACTGAGTTGAAGTGCATACCTTTGACAGTGACCTTGATGATGTGGTGTGCAGTGCCCAGTTTGTTTGTGGCTGTACAGCGGTAGTCGCCACCGTCGGCTTCATTCACGTCAGAAATCTTTAGCGTTCTTTTGAAGTTATGGAAAGTCTTCCTGCTGTTCGGCAGCTCACCACCATCCTTCTGCCAGGAGATCTCTGGAGTGGGCCTGTCGTGAAAACAATTACAACAGGATGTTTGTGTGTGCTATTTCTGCATTTTATTTTATCCTATTTTAAGATTTATAGATGCCCTGGCAATTTCTTATTAAGCACATTGTTGTATAATATAAACACTTCTATGAATATAATAAGCTAATCTAGCAGTCATGGGGCATAACGGCATGCTGTATTTAGGAGAAAGAGAGCTTTGATTCTATTTAAATCAGCAACTGTAATAATCAGACCACTGCCACAAGTTTGATTACCCATATAGTTGATTACTTTTTTCTCATTCTGTAACTGTAACATTAAACTAATATACAAAAAAAACTAAACACAAACCCTGAAAATGAAATAAATTATGATACAAGCTCCAGCAGATGCCTACTTACAAGCCCTCAGCGATGCATTCCAGCTCCAGAGTCTCCCCTCTCAGAACCATCTTGGTGCTGGTTACGCCCAGAGGCGTCATGAAACCAGGACGGCGCTCCCCCACTGGGCTGTCTGAACACATGAGGACACAAGACTAAATCAAAACTTGAAGGCTCCTATTGCCACAGTGTTACCCAGGAGGAGTTTAGGAAGTAAAGCCATGAGCTCAGAGGACCATTCATATTCTCATTAAGGACAGACTCAAATATAGATTATCAAGTAAAGAGTCATGAATAGTGATTTTTAAAAGTGAGCAGGAGGGAAGGAAGATGAGTGAGTGGTGACCAAACACAATGTAATAGAAAGACCCATCACATACTGTACGGTATGAGCAGTATGTGAAAGAAAATAGGGAGCAGGTGAAATCTCCCTGAGAGGAGTAATAGCTATCAGTTTGTTGCTATGACAATGCAGCAATTCTTCACAGAGACACCCCCCCCTCGCCCCCCCCAGCTGCACATACAATACACACATCCCCTCTCAGAAGTTACTCATGGAACGATCAACTTCTCCTTATCATTCATCTGCCAGAAGCAACAGAAAATAGATGTCAAATGATCATCCACAACGTCAGAAGGTGGATGAAGACCAATGCCAGCATGTTAGAATAAAGCCATGAGGCATGCTTAATATCTGGCCATCTTGGAGAATCATTATGGATGTGCTTGATGGAGCAGATGATGAATATGTGAGTAAATTATACTGTATGTGGATTTATGATTTCAGGGACGATGCAGTTGGCTGATATTTAATGCTATGTTTGATCTAAGGCTAACCTTAATACATACAGTACATGTAATACATATTGTATAACGCATTATAGTCGAGCCAATTTAGTTATATGACCCTCTATACTTAACCCTTATTTTGAATGCCCCACAAAAACCTAACCCCAATTAAAAAAGGGAGGAAACCAGTCGAGTTTTTATATTATGGGTAGGGGATTGAGGCTGAGTTACAGGTGAGTGTGTATGCCAGGTATGGTTAGGCCAGGGAGTAAAAACAGGTCTGGGTTTACACTGAGGGAACTGAATGGGAATAAACCAGCAGCACTCACCACTATAGAAATCAGTGATATTGTATAAAGCAGCCAGAGTCTCATTCATTGTATCCACTGTAATATAACAGAAAATCATAAAGCATGCAAAACTAGGAAAGAAAACAGGCAATTCTATCATTTACAATGGCTTTTTCTCCCAGTGTATTAAACAATGCGTTAGCTTTTGGATATATATTGTGAGAACAGAAAAATGTGTTGCTGCAAAAACTTAATTTAAAAAATAAATAATGTTGTAACACCACTGTGACACTGAGTTATGGCCATTGTAAAATATTGCTAGAAGCTCAGAAGCTAAGGAAAGGTAGAAAACAGCAACAAAAATTAATTAATTAATTAAAGGCTAAGACAGTTTTACACAAGCATCTCATACATTTAACTATAAAATAAGATCCCATCTGTGAAATAAGAGACTGTAAAATGGAAAACATCAGTTAAGCATTAATCATGAGAAAATACTTAACTGTGTTATATAATCTGAAGTCCAAAAATCAATCTAAGCAATTGTTTCAGTGTCTAGACTTACTCTCCAGCACGGTGACTGAGATGGGCTGTTTCTGCTGGATGGTCTGTGTATGGGGGAAGCGGGCGTAGCAGATGTAGTCACTCCGGGTGTCTTCTGGGAGAACATTGGAGAAGTACAAGTCTCCGTTCAGTGCCTGGGATACTCGTTGATCCAGCGGCAGCCTCTGGAAATCTGAATGATATGGAGAGAAATGGAAACCCAAAGAGTTGGAGTAAAAGCAAATTCAAGCAAGTTAGTAGAGCCATTTGGATTAACTTTACAAGAAAAGTCAACTTAACCCTTCCAAGAGTCAACAATCAAGCCCATTTTCCATTAGTTCTATGCGAAAATACCCGATATAGTTCCATCATGTGCACTATAATGCGCAAAAGGAAGGAACAATGTTTGTCTTGTGTTGTCCTGTCGGATGGAACATAAGCCTTTTTCTTGCAGATATCTACATGTTCAAATGACTCACTGTTGTCCATCCAAAAAATGACGGGTGGGGGCAGCCCAGCGGGGGGTCGGCACTGCAGCACCAGGGAGACCCCCATCTGCACCGTGATGGCCTCATTTCTCTCTTTCGACCACAAGGGGGACCCTGAGAGTCACAAACATCAAACAAAGGTATTGAAGGCTTCCCAGAATTTAGTATTGTGCAAGTTTGAAGTACGCCAGTTGGAATGTAGAAACTAGGAATCAGCAGTTTTTTGTTTTGTTTGAAGAGTTCCATTACAAAATGAACTTTACACATGTACTCAGCTACTCGAGTACGTTTGAAGTGTGAAAAACGTATTATACTGTAGCTGCAGCTCAAAACATTAGAGATAATTTCATTTTTACAAAAACTATTGGATATAATGTAGATGAGGTATAATAAAAAAGCCTTACTGGACTGTCTAATGACAATGTTGTTGGATACAGCTGTGCCATGCTCATTGTGAGCTGTACACTGGTATGTTCCCTCATAAGCCTCGGCCTTTTCCCCACTGATGTCAATGACCAGAGTTCCTGAACCGGGCTTCATCAGAACTTTGGAGTCTTTCTCGACGTCAAAGTGGGTCCCATTTCTTGTCCATGAAAAGCTAAGATCAAGAAAATCAACCATTTTCACTGTGTTTTCTAGGCTAGAAGCCATGAGGAAACTTACAAAAGAAAGGAAATGACAGTATATCATTAAGAGTCATGCAGACTGATTTAAATCACTGATTTCATAGCAGGAGGGAGTTTTGGCTTATTCTAACTCATTTGGCAAATCTAAACTGTGGCTAATTCACTCTGCCAGGTGTTTTTCTCAGCCTGTTGGTCCCCATGACAACAGTCACTATGGCGATTCATATTTCCACACTGCTCCAGGTTAGGTTGTCCTTAGGAACAGATCTATAATTTCACAGTAAGGACGATAAAACTGACAGGAGGTCAGTTTGTTCTTCTTGACGACTGAAACTCTCAGCAAGTTGTCAAATGCTGTTTATCTTTAGCATATTTTCAGCACACTTCAGCAACTTTTATTCCTTAATTACACCAGTGAAATATGTTGGAATAGTATTTAACAGGGGTGAAACACACACTTTTGGCCTTTCGTTGCATATGTTCTAATTAATAAGCTTAGACAACAAACACGCGCTCAGGGTGATATTTCTCACCTGGGATGAGGCTTCCCCTTGGCCTCACAGTTGATGACGATGTTCTCCCGCGGATCAAAGATGTAATCCTTCGGGGACTGTAGTGTTATAGTGGGGGGTTGGGGCACTGGAAAAATATGAATAGAAGCATAGTTCATACACACACATGGTGCAATGTAAACACAGCTACAGATATACATACTGGAGCTTACAGATATTCAAGCAAGGATATGCATGCAACAAGGATTCACATTCAGTCAAACTTGGCAATCAAGTGTAAAACCATCTGGAGCTGAAACACTCACTGCAAACAGAGCCCTGATCTAATGACAGACAACTTACCATTCGACGAACTGACACAAGCACCACTCCAAAACAAGCAAGTCACTCTGTGTGCTAACACTGTTATGAGATAACTGCATGCACATCTAACATTGCTCAAATCCACACAAAAACATGTTAAAACAAGTCTTAAGAGCAAAAACTGCACACTAGAAGTCACAGCAGCAAACTTACATCCTTCCAGTACTTTAGCTTTTTGTCCACCATGACATGTCGAACCACAGTAACAGAATATTGAGGAAAGGTGTTAGTTTTTGCAGGGAGTAAACCACAGGTTCAGGTGAAATAGTTGCACTTGTCAAGTACTTTAAAGCATTTTATTGAGCCTGCCCAAAGTTTGGCATGGATGAGCTTAACCACTTTTTAGAAAACACATCAATGGTTTTGGATTTGTCAGGCAGGTGCAATCAATGCAAAAAAAGTAGTTGAAGACATTATAACTTCACACCTGATGTGTGATATACAGGTAAAACGGGTTCCTCGGAGGTTTATTGCATTTCATAACTGAAAACCGCAAACTCAATCCCATGCTGAAACATGCAAAGCTGAAACACAAGAAAACCACATCTTCCCAGTAAACTGCTGCTTTTCTATATAATGAAACTGTAATCTTCATTGCACCCCACAATATGAAAGTGTTGAATAGAATTTCCATCAGTTTTACATAAAGCATGAAGTGTTGATGCAATAATTGGAATAATTGGTTTAAAATTAATTTACTGTGAAATTCCACATTATTGATAAGGATAATTCTTACGATCAAGAGGCACTTCCAGCGCTGAAGTCACGTGACTGAAGAGTATCAATAGCACAGCTGTGATGCCCGGCACCCATTCCCTATTCCCGTCCATGTTTGGGCGAAGAAGTCTGGATCCACACTACAGAGAGGTAGAAAAAGAAGAAAAAGAAAAGGCTCACTATACCGCATTGGTCCTAATATAAGACAGGGGTTTTTCCCCCTGGAAATACGTCTGAAAAAAGTCTTACATTCGGGGTGTAGACTTTTAAATGGCAATATACAATCACAACAACAGATGGTGCAAAAAATCTGCAAAACGAGTGTTCCCCTCCAGACTGAAGCAAGCCACCATCCCTCAAAACTTGCCTACAGTGCCAGGGGGGCTGAAAGATGAAAGACACAGTGATCGTTTTCAACAAAGTGGCTCAATAGCTGACCATGTTAACCAACAACTGAGTAACAGTAACGTAACGATTGTACTTCACTGTCTCTCCTCTGCTCCGTGGAGCTCCATGCGTGCGTGAAGCGGCAGCCCCGCCCGCGGTGAAACAGAGGAGAGGAGAGAAACTCAGCGCAACCATAAATGACAACAAAATGCAATAGAGTCTCACACTGAGCTGAAATGAAACAAGTGCACATAAATTTGGTGAATAACACAAATAAACATAGTCTCTGCTGCGTTTTGTTGTCATTTATGGTCGCACCATAGTCTCTCTCCTCTCCTCTGTTTCACCGCGGGTGGGGCTGAGCACTCTCTCTATCTGTGTATTTGTGTGTATGTGTGTGTGTGTGTGTGTGTGTGTGTGTGTGTGTGTGTGTGCAATAAAAATTTTTGGGAGTAAAAATAAAATAAGTCTGAGTGAGTCTTATATTTGGGTCAATACGGTACTATGTTTTGATTTCATTTCATTGATTTATGTAGACCATATGCTCACCAAATAGGGTCTCAATATATTTCACAGTAATAAAATGAGAAGCATACACACAAAGGTCTCAAATACAAGTAATGTATAACAGATTAGTCCATAAAAAAGAACAATATAAGTACACAGACACAAATATTTAATCTGGACCACAATGGAAAGTTTACTCTGTTGCATTTTTCTACAAAGTTTGCTGACATTCTCACAGTTAAATATCCAAACTAGGGTGTATACAGTAAGTCATGGATCACAAGAGGCTTGTCTGTTGGACAGCTCTTCATCCTGCCAACACAAAAAAATTTGGCAGGAGGAGAAGTCAAAACAAAGTTGATTTCAGACCTTGTATTTTAAACAACTTAAGGACTGTGCACTTGTCTGTCCAGACTGTTATTTACCTTCTCCGGTGTTCAAGACCACATAACAATACAGCAGCTGTGTAGCTGTACACTGTAGTGTTAGCCTGCAGCTCACTGCATCCTAGGTTTTCTAAGCATAGGAGCTGTCAACATCCATGTCCTTATTGTTTCTTTTAAGGTTTTTGTCTTCTAGAAAGAATGTCCAGGCAGTCTTTGTGGAGTTATTTGGTGCCGGCTGAGTTCACATAGCTAAAGTAACCACTGATTACAAGCACATCCCACGTGTTTGCCTGTAAACATATGCCAGGTGAGTGCACTCGGCTGGAACAATCACAACTCAGCTGCGTATTCAGCTGCACTCAGACTGGCACATGCATACACAAACACACCATGTTAGAGGAAGAAGGAAGCATCCTTGTTATCAGTGTGTCATTCGGATTGAATTCTACATGAGTGCATACCGTAGTCCGTTACAGGGGGACACAGATTGATATGCACAGCTGTCACAAACACAAAGAACCATGTTGGCATTAATGGGCTCTTGTAAACTGCACCACGGGGAGCAAGAAGGTGTGTGGGTGTGCTCTTTTCATTTTATGTCCTTTATCTTGCAGGGTGTGTGGTCCTGTCGCATTAGCCGACATTAATTTATTAGCAAACTGGCATTATATCACTTCACCAATGGCATCAAGACACTGTAATGTTTTTGATGAATGTCTCTGTCTTCAATACTATATATTTGAGCTTGTATAATTCAGGTAGATGGCTGCAATATATAATGGAATATTCAATCTTAAAATGTCTGCAAGGTTCCAGCTCCATTACTATTGACATTTAATTTTATTCAACTAAATCCTTAAATCAACCGGCATATTTTTCATGCTTTGACAAAGACTAGACTTTAATACTCAGTGCCAGACTAAATGACTTGTTGAGATGGATGTATTTTTGCATTGTATAAGCTGGCTGAATCAAAGTAGCCAAAGGGTGACAGTAACTCCTGTCAGCAGGCTGAAATGAATTTCGTGGTGGAGCACTTTGCTGCTGTCAGGTAAATGGATCATTGCAGACACACAGACACATGTGCATACACAGGCACGGCACACACACACATACACAGGGGAGTGAAGTCTTCAGAGGCAGCTGAAGGTGAAATTATCAAGCTCGCTGCTCAATTCAGGGCATCTCTTGTCTGTTGGAGACAAAGCATGTCTGATGACATAGGGAGAGTATGGTCATGAACACACACACAGAAAGTAGTGTATCAGATTTTATCCAGCTGTGCTAGGCAGAGTGTGGGAGCTAATACAACCCCAGGACACAGCTAATTACGCCGACGCGTCCTATTGGATATCATTCTCACTAGTTCGAGAGGAAAGACAAAAGAGAGAGAGAAAAAGAGAGCAACACAACTGAATGCAGGCCATGCATGCTAAATCTTCTAATCTCATTGTGAAAAATGCAATGTGATATTATGCAAATGTAATAGCCCATCTTTAGATTAATTACAGTAATGCTCCGTGCCGCTACAGCAGAATTGGCCTCCTCCACCGCGACAGTGGCCATATTAAGCACTGCTGGACCTCAGGCCATTTTCTCCCACACAGAGAGACAGTGACACCTGGTAAGGCTGCTTATAAGTGGGACTATTGTCTAAAAGGTAATGAGTGACAAAAAGAGAAGGGGAGACGGATGATGGGAACTAGAAAGAACGAGCAGAAATGAAGAAGATATTCAAGACAGGACAGGGGACGGGGAGGGAAGTGAAAGTGAAATCACATAGCTTGAGAGAAAAGTGTAATACTGTATGACGTTCTGCATCAATGCTGGATTTTTTTTAGGCTAATATTGATAAACTAAGAAAAAGAATCTTGCCAATCGTCTCTGGTGTTGATATCTGCATCACCTCAATCATATCCTTTTTCTGAAATGATCTCACACATGCGGTATGTTTGGCGTTTCCACCGTATTGGCTGACATAAGTATATAGTATCTAACTGATTTATACATAAAAATACTGACAGTAAAATATTACTACTGCAGTTTACTGCTCTTAAATTTCCTTTGTATATCAGCCAACCAATACTGTATATCAGTCAGGCTCTACTTTAAAGACAGACTACTAAACACAGATGAGTATGAAATAACTAACTTGTGAAAAAACATTTTTGGCAGCATGGAAATATTATAATATTTCTAATCTAATTTGTCATCTGGTTTTCGTCCTTGTCTGTTTTTATATCTGACCTGGGTCACATCTCCAGAGAGGCAGGGAGGGATTAACTGCCCCAGGGTAAAAATGAAAAAAAAAAAAAAATCAGTAGACAACACAGATGACTCCCCAAGTGTGGACCCAAACAGAAAACAGACACACACATACACAAAATTAGCCGCCGTGTGCAAAATGTCAACATCTCCATATTTCAACAACTAGAATGTCACTGAGCGTTAAGCGGCATAAACTGCTCAGACATTCACGTTGGAAATTCATCACCACTTTTGGTTTGCATGATCATCATGCACCATTTAACTGAACTTTTAACCTTTTTTAATAAAGAGGACAAAGACTCTTTCATACCTGTTTGTAGCACGATCAAATACTGAATATGTTATGTGTAGTCTGAAGTCTGAGGGAATTAGTTTACCTTAAGGCTGTGCTGCGAGGCTGTACTGTGCAGTGTGGTGGAAGACATTTCTTTGGCAGCAATATTATCCAAAGAGAGGCTCTCGCAGAACAACAGTTACACACAGTCTAGCATTCATCCTAAAGCTAAATGGGCAAAAATCACTTCCCGTTGCCTATTTTCTCACAGGCCACAGACAAAAATCCACAGATGATGATGATGATGATAATGATGACAAAGAGGACTCAAAGGAGGAGGAGTGGGATGAGTTTGGCTTGTGGGTAGGTCATCTCTCATCCTCTTCTTTCCCTCTCCTCTCTGACTCAGAGGTCAGAGCCCAGAGGTCAAAGAGTCACCCTCGAGCTCTGCAACTCTGTCTTGATCAGTCTGTCCTTGTCTGTTTCTTTCTTTCATTTCCTCTCCTCCTCTCTATCTATCATCATATTGTGTCATTGTGCCTCCTTGAAAAGAGCCCATAAGGTCTGTGCAGTCTGGACATCAAACTGATCATGCTAATATAAACCTCAAAATTATATTTTTGATGTTTTTAGCATTTACAGTAGCTGACACTCATCTACTGCAGAGTGCACGAGTGAGCAGGTAAGTGCTCAGTGTTTTATAAGGACATTTTAACAAATCATAATGACGGATATGGAGGTTGAAATTTTGACTGTTTCTGTCCACTATCCCATCCTAGATACAGTACACCCGCAAAGAGTCACTGAGAACCCTTATATCCTCACACATTCTTCAAATAATGCCTGCCTTCTGTCACTATTTTCAGTTCAATAGTGTGACTTTTCATTAATCAATCAATCAATATTCCACAATCCCATATAGTAAGACTGCAGCATTATATAAGCACCTATAAAGATTAAAGTCAGTGGTGCAGTCGTTCAACAGCAAAGTTTCTGAATAAATCAACCGTGTGTGTGGACTGAGCTGAGCACTCGACACTTAATGGGCGAATTCAAGTAAATGGCTGTGGATTTAAATTTAAACAATGTGTCAGTTATAACTGAATTTATAATAAGTGATGGTGTCTATGTGGCCCGTGAACAAAGAAACCTGTGGTTACAAAGGATTCTTTATTAAACAAGTTTGTCTTTCTTTTGTCAGTTGTTTAAAATTATTTGATGGTGGAGTTTGGCACAGGAATGACTTGTCTCCATATGAGTTGCCTTTGATTTTAATAAAAATAATTTTATAGAATAATAAATTTGTCTTCCTCACTTTTAACAATTTTATTACTTTTATTATGTGCTTTGTTAATTCATGCACACAGCTGTTCTTTGCATTTGCAACTAAGAAAACAACATCCTGTATGATTATGGCCTGAAACAACCCACTCTTTTAAGTGTGCAAATCAGTGTGCAACACTGTTGTGTTACTTTCCTAGCACCAACATGGGATGGTGGTTTGTTACATAATGTGTTCAATCCCTGCAGACACCAGTTTGTCCATTCAATAATTTTGGTTAGACTCTTCAGTATAGTGCTGAAATTATTCAATTGATCAATTAATCATTTAAGTCAATTATGAAGCACTGGTTACAACTCAAATGTGAGGATCTGCTATTTTTCTCAGTTTTATACCTAAATGGAAAATATTTGTTTTACCTCAGACAAAAGAAATTTGAAGACATGACCTTGAGATTTGGGAAGTACAGTCCTAATTCAATATAATGTAAAGTTACAATAGTGAAAGGGATTTCTGAATCACTCTTAAAATATATTGTTCTCTGTGACATTTCTCGTCAACAACAAAAAAATGATGTGAGGCCCACTGCTGACACAAACCCCAACAGTGTTTCCGTCTCTCAGTTTGCAAACCCTGCAGCAACTTACTAAGTTGGTCACTCCACAGCCTTCAGTCACACTGAAAGACACTGAGGGGTGACAGCCTGACTAGACAGATGAGGGAGGAAGCGAAGGGAGGAAGGACAAGCATTAGAGGGAGGGATGAAAACACAGTCATCCTCAGTCACATCAAATCACAGTGACAGAGACATTTCTGAGACAATAGACCGAGTCGGACCGCTTTCAGCTTCTGGACTGGAGTGCATGCAGGGTTTCTCATCTGCATCACAGTAAACTGACAGATCTGAGTGTCCTGCAGTATCTGAACATAAACGCATAGATGCCACGATTAAATGTGTAGTTTGAGAATATTTTGTCTGGGAAATTACATTACCATTATATTCATTTGTTTGAACAGACATAGTGACTAGACTACACTGAACTGCAGTGGCCTTCTTACAATCTGTGTGTCTGCAGTAATCAGGTCACTAGAATAGGGACTCTGAGCCATGAGAGTTCTCACAAATGAAGCGGGTAAGGAAAAGGAACTGCAGCCTAAATGTGAAGGCACTGTAACTGCTGACATTTGTAGATTTAACACTTTTCCACTGTGTAATCTGAACCTCTAAAACTGAGCCTAGAATAAGCTAAAACCAACCTGAAGCTGGATAGTAAAACTGAAAACTCCAATAGCCCTGCTTCTGAATCAACAGTGGGCAAGAGGACTGAGACAACTTCCTGTAAAAAATACATCAGCAAGGCCACACACAGACCTTTGCTTATAACACCGAACAAAGCCTTTGTGCAACCAGTGCCTGAGGAGAGAACTTTACCTCATTGTCTAACGGTATTCTTAAAACCACCTCTGCAATCATGTGTGAGAAGTAGGTGCTTGTTGAAGTCTGGCAGGGAATATCCACTATTCTAGCATAAGCCCTTGATACTACAATCTTGGAGACTGAACTAATTTTTTGGGTCATTTGGGGGCAGTAGAAACAGTCTGTGAACATTGACATACTTTTAGAATGAAACGGTAAAATTGTTGGCAAACAGTTGCCTATTTCTGCACCTAACAGATATGTAGCAACATTAACATTCATTTGGCATCGTGTTTCTGGCTACCTGATGAATATAAATCCAATATTCATTCTCCTTTCAGCTTTGTTTTAAGTCTCCATTAACTCCCGAGGGAAATGTCTGGCTCTTTAGCTGCTAAATGCTAAACTATGTTCACCAGCTGGCAGCTAACTTTGTATGCTAACTGCCTAGCACCAAACAACAGTCAGTTTTCAGAGCTTTTTCACAAAAGATTAAAGAGCCAGGTTTGGGGCCTGAACACAAAAAAAGACATTTCTAGTGTCTGCAGAGAAGGAATGCAAAATGAGGGGCATTGTCAGTGGATACCAGAGTAGACACCATTAGCTAACATGCCAGTTCTGTGTAAACCTCTGAAGAAAGGGCTGACCCCGAGTAGAAAACTCCAACCTGCTCTCTGTCTCTGTCAATTTGATAACTTTATTGGCGTGGCTGCAGTGTCTCTTGTTCTCGTTTTCTCTTTTTTTCCCCCTCCTTGACAAACCCCATAAAGCCGTGAACAAAGCCCATTGTAAGGTGAGAAAACGGCTCTACTTCTTTGGGGCAATGCCTTGACTGTACTTTTTGATCATAAAGGAAACAAGGGGACGCATTGCCTTACTAATCCGTTATGAGAGATACGGGGTGCTTTTCATGCTCGTTTCATATCTTTTTACACAGTTAAGTATTATTTACTGAAGCGCATATGCTGCAGACAATAGTGAATAATGTTGCACTTTTATTACCTTGGAAGGTAGGAGGGATAGGAATAAAGCATTCACTCTAAAACCAAAGTGAAGCTAAATTATCTCATACTGTTCAAGGTGTATTTTCGGTTAAACAAATACTGAGAAATGCAGAGGTGAGGTATAGACTTATGGCTTGTTATTTCCAGCGATATGTTTACATAGCATCCTCCATGGATCAGTTAGTACATTTGATTCCATTAACCAAGGAGAACACTGTATGCTTAACACACAAATTACAAACATGCATACCTGGAAGATGGCCAGTATATTCTTGCCAGTATCAAGAGCACTTCTGCAGGTTTTTCCTCACTTCTCCTGCCCAGATTTCATGGTCAGGATTGGAATAAATTACAATCGTTTACTTTTAGAGAGCGTTGTAATTTGACTGCTGACATCATCGGAAGCTGTCCGCTAGATTGGAAGTTTTTGTAAGAGAAGCTTTCCCTACACTAACACCACTTCTTTGCAGTCAAAAGACAGAGCTGGCAGCCTCTTTGTCTCCAATAGCCCCTAAATCAGATTACACACAGCCACCTAATCAAAACAAACTATCTCAGCCTCTTTTGCTCGTGCACACTCGTATGCACACACACACACAGGGCTTTCCTTTTTTGGGGTCAGTTATTCTAGCACCATCCGCAGAATCCCCCACTGCCTGCTTTTCTCTGAGGCTTTGTGAAGTGCTGATGGTCAGCATGCGCCAGTCCATGCCTCCACCCACTCCGCACCTCTCCAACCCCCCCACGGGGGCTATTGTCCTTCCGTGTTGTTTACCACCGGGATAGCGCTGAAACGGCAGGGGTGTTCTAGGGCACAAGGTGACACCTCCAGCAATAAAAGATGTGGCCACAGCTTGACTGGGTGTAGTTCTTTACTTGATATGAGCTGTGCAGTAATGGTGGAAAAGCACATGTGCATTGTGCATAATCCTGGTTTTGAAACTCATGCAATATTTATTTTAAAATGCATCTAACATTTATTTTCATTATTGATTCATCTACAGATTATTTTCCTCAGTTATTTGTTTGGTTTATAAACAGTGAATCACTTGACTAAATTTCAGCTCTAAAATGCATTTCTAGCCAATTATATGTTGTCAAAAATTGCTTACAGGCAAGGGCCAGTGTCATTTGCATATTTAGAAAAAAATATTGAGTATGAATAATTGCTAATTACAGTAGTAGGTGGTCTCAAAACCGAAAAGTAAACCTAGATGGTTTTCTCTTGTCCAAGGCGCTATACAATGAAAAGCTTGAACATCTTGCTCAAGGGCACTATGAGACATATCCTGTAAGTTTGAGTCTGTTTGTTCAAGTGCAGAGCAGCAGTAAAAGTTACTACAAGGAGTTTTTAATTAATTTTGAAACAGTCTCAATTTAATACTGATGTCTCTACATGACCTACATAAGCAAATGAGACAATCAGCGAGAAGATGGGCTATTTCTATATAGTTATTCTAAATGCCTGTCACTGGGTCAGATTCCCTGCAAAATCAGACGAAACGAAATATGGCGCGCAGACCGGAAGAGCATATGTTTACGTGACATGTTAGCATTGTAGCATGAGGGAGTACAAAGACGTTATAGGCCATGGGGAGGACATTTCTCTTTGTTTGATAACGTTAAAAGTAAAGTTAGACTTGTTGGCTTCCCAACTCATTTTAAAAAAGATGAGAGAAACAGAGAGAGAGCAAGCAAGCTGAGAACATGAGAGAGAGAGAGAAGCATTGGTCGAGCGCGCTAGAGAGTGTATAAAGAGAGGGAGCTCCATTAGCGAGAACAAAATAGTGAATCAGACGTTTACTTTGCTTCACCATCATCATCTTACAATCGTTAATCTTACATAGCCACAAATAGTTACCTCATCACTATGCATCCTGCAAACAGCTGTGTTTAAAAAAGAAAAATTGTATTAAAAATAAGTTGCATCTTTCTTTCACTCACTTCCAAAACAAATGCACACGCTAGCCAGATCTTTACAAGGGGAAATGCAGTCTGGTGACATATTAACCACCATAAACATGGAATTTAATCACATATTTTTCAACTACAAAAAAAGTAGTAACTGCATTCAAGAAACCGAAACAAATGAGAATTTAATCTGGATTTATACTTCTGTGTTAAGGCAAAAATCTAACTACACATCGTGGCTATGGCTGTGACGGAAAGTCCACAAGAACTGTGATTGGTTAGCAGTGTTTTCTCCTACAAGTTTTCTGTTGCAGGTGGACAGTTGAGACCACAAAAAGATCTAGCAAAGCATCACACTGCAGACCTGTTTACGATGACTGCCCTCAGTTTAAATGAATGTGAATATAAACACATGTAGCATTAGACGTGGCAAAATAGCATTATGAGTTACATGGATATAACTCCAGTTATACAAGTATGTGTGTAGCCCACACTACTGTGTATCACAGGATGTAAACAGCTACTGTGGGAAAGATGATTAAAGTACGATACAGCCCGATCATGTATAATATATGTACAGTACAGTGGGTGAAATCCAACACTCAGTTATAAATCAAAACCTACACCATACAGATCTATGGCAGAACTCCCATTAACTCCTTGTGTCGATAAATCCTATGAATGCATTAGTCTTTGCTTCTGCTGTTTTATGTGACTACGCTATGCGGCAGATGACATGGAGCGCTAGTTTTCTCACACAAAAAGGAGACTTAAACTATGAAGGAATGTGTATGTCTTTGTCTCTTGAGGTTCATTTTAAAATACTTATTTAACAAGGGATACTTAGACCCCATTCAGACTAAGGTTCTGCAGACACCCTCCCCCTTTAACCAACCCAAAATTTAACCCCACTGCAATGAATTCCCATGCATCTCACAGCTCCCTCAAATCCATGATATGAATAGGTTGACCCTGACAAAAAAAGAGTGTCTTATTGTCATTTCCTGTTTCCTTTTTTCTATTAAGGGAATATGAGCAGTCCTGGCTTTTCATGAACTGCTTTGCTCCGGGCACATTTGGAGTGATCCTCTCTCAAAAGGTGAGAAAATGGGAAGAGCAGACAGTCACACCCGCAGCCTGATAAAAGGTCTGTTAACACAAACTGCTGTATTCATCTTGTAAAAAAGAAAAACAAACACCTGCTTTGAGAAAATGATACAAAATAAATATTAAAAATACCGGCATTTGACAAAATGAGGATTATGTTGAAATATGTGTAACAAAGATCCAATGTGGTTTATCTACTTCAAATACTGCATATTGTGGTTTAATAAACCGAGAGTACATGATTAAACCGCAATAGCTGTGAGAACATAATTACTTAAAAACAAAGCTCATCCATGTGTAACTCATCAAAAGCCATTTCTGATAGCTGCCATTACAATTCGTTTCATCTGGCATCCAATTATAGCGCTGTGATATTTGGACAATTGCACACGTTTTGCCAGGCGTATGGACCGGTTTGTTGGCTGCAGGCGGCTTGGCTGGGTGTTGGGTGTGTGCCCATCTGCACGTAAGTGTGTATGTGTGTAAATGTGTGTGTTTGTGAGTGCGTGTCTCGCCTGTCTAAGGTCATCTCGTCAAACGCTGTGGGCTGAGCCAGAGCAGAGGGCCACGCGGCTCAATCCATAAGGAAATGTGTTTTTGTGTATATGTGTATGTGTCCTTCTATGCAAAAATGCACACAAATGCTCGCACACACACAGACAGGACACACAATATCCTTGAAAAATATCTTTAGGCAATAGAATATTGTGCTTAATTATTTTATCACCTATTCAGTCTTTTTTTTAATGAAAGGAACTGAGGTTTATCCAATGAGTTTATTCTCCATTGATCCCATTTTGTTCATTTTCTACTACCACAACCTCTATCCAATCAGTGTATTTCTCTCTTTAAATATTTGCTCATTTAACCAATCTGCTTATATCCCTATTTTCCCAAATCCATTCCTTAAACAAACAAACAAACATTTGTTTGTGCATCATTCTCCATCTCCCTCTCCCCTCATTTTCTGTTGATAGAATTTATTTTCATTATTAACCATCCATATTAAAATACATATAAGGAAAGTAATATTGTTGTTCAGGTTTTGGAAGGTACAAAGACTGTCTAGGGAGTATTCTATAGACTACACTGATGGGTAAAATCTGCTGACACTGTTAAAACTAAGGTAAAGGTCTTTTGGGCTCCATTGATGAACTGTTGCCAAACACGTAGGACCAATGAATAGACAATCATGCATCCACAGTGACACAAACAGAATATATGTGTGGAGAAATGCTGTGGACTCTTTGCAAATGCTGTGTATAAATGCTGTATTCACCTTCATGTGTGTTCATTAAACTGCTTGAACTAACAGTTGAGGTCCATCCTGATTTGTTCTCTTCCAACCTCCTAAAGAATACCACCTGTAAAATACAGACAACTGGGCTAAACCATGCAAAACCATTACAGAAAGTATCAACTACAATTTTTATCAGAAACCAGCTGTTCACCTGAGTGTGAAAAAGTCTGTTTGAAAAGAGCAATGCAATGAGCATGCATGTTGGATAAAAAAGGAGCTAAAATCAATAGTCGGTCTCGTTGTAATACAGTGTGACAAAGTGACGGCGCATGACCACATAAATCCAACTGGACTTGTAAACTGGCCAAGTCTCATTGGTATTCCTGAGTGCTATTGCTAGGTAACGGGTATTGATGAGCAGATAGATGCACGTGGCCTTGGTACGTGACTCTGGGCTATGACTTAACTGACTGTGTGTGAGTGCATGTGCATGAGTGTGTGTGTTTATGTTTGTATGTCCTTCAGGGCAAGAATGCTATACCTTTTTATAGCTGAGGGACCTACATGTCTTTACCAATTTACTAGGCCTGATCCATCTGATGAAGACCTTGTTTTGTACACAAACACACATAAAGAAAGTCAAACTTGCATTCTCTTCTCTCTCAATACAACTAACAGATAGACACATGATATTTAGGCCTGCATAGATGCTGAAAATGTTCATTGCACCCTTAAAAAGTGGTGTACAGGATTCACAGCATGATGTTTCTTTTCTTAGAGCCTCTTGTAGAGGAAAGCTCATTGAGAGTCAAGAGTGGTTGTCTAGGGATAATATGCAGTAAATGGAATGGCAAACTGGCCAGTAGTTGATGGTAGAAATGGATGATCAGACAGATGGTCAAACCGATCGATGGACTGACTGATAACACCGTAAGAGCTAGCGGGGTAGATATGAGGACATAATGATGAAGGAGAGATAGTGTGAGGGGGGAGACTGAGGGAGAGCAGGCTGCAATGTTGACAGGAGAGAAAGGGGCATGATGGGAAGGGGGTAGGAGGTGAGATGGACGGTGTTATAGTGGCGCAACAAGCTGGCATGCCCCCCCTTTTTTTTCCCTCCTCCATCCATCTGTTCATCAGAATTACTCACAGAGAGGGATGGAGAAACTGTAGGAGGGCACAGACAACAGGAGAGGAGATCCATCTTCACAATCAAACACCAACAATAACCGCATTCAAAACCACTTTTCCATCTTATCTTTTCAGGAAAATAAACTGCTATAATGATGAGTCACTGTAAAAATTATGTTATAGGCAATACAGTAGAGTGTTCTCATGGGACTATTTAGGTAACAATGATAGTGCTAGGAGATAGAAACGTTGTAGTGGTGTGTTATGTAATACTGTGCTGCAGAGCCTGCTGACTTGCTCTACTTACTAGGGACCATAGCTCCCTACTGACAAATATGTTTTATGGGCTTTCCACAAGGCAAATGCACCATGCAGTATACTAGTCCTGTTATCTGTGTTCATTGATACAAGCTATGTATGCTGCTGCTGTCCTAAAGTAGTACCAAACCTCCAGCTGTATCATTTACAGCGATGGGAAAGCTCCCTGTGTATGTGTAATTCTTTGTATCCCAAAATATATTCAGTTGTATATATTTTTTGTTATTCTCTGTCTCTGAACTAATGTTTTTTTCTATAAATGTCCATTAAATATGAAATAAAGCTGCACTGCATTGTTCATTTAGGTGCATAAAATGGTGTCTGAGCACTTCCCTCCTCTCTCTGTTTGTGTGTGTTCGCATGTTCAGCAGCAGGTGATGCCAGGACATGTGGCTCTCATTTACCCAATCATATTCAAGCAAACTCCTCTGTCCAAACACAAGCTAGGCAATGACATTGTGCTCTCATTTTTCTCTATGTGGGTATATTGTTACTTTCAGTGTTTTCAGGTGGACTTAAGGATTTTTGTGTCTTAATATTTCATTGTATCCCACAAATGGCTTTTAGCAGTACATTGGATTAATCCTGACCTCTTTCACCGACAGGATAGTCTTTCAAACCACAAGCCTGACCTGTCAATTTATGAGTTATTTTTCTGCATCGGGGAATTGTACCTATTTTGTGTTATCATCCTCATAGCAAGCCACAAAACAAACTTCATCTAAATAAGGCAGTTGTAAAAAGCATCATGCTGCTGTCCTTGGTTTGCTGACCTACCACCTGGTGAGTGTGCAAGCTGCAAATATCAAGTAGGCACAGTCAAGACTGCAGGTTATACATCAGTCACTGCCAGCTGTAAGACATGCCTCAATATTCAGCGCTTTTCATACCTGCTAACTGACCTTCTTATCTGAAGTACAGCCATGGTGTTTGAAAAACTGACAAAATGCCAAAGATGTTTTTAGTACTGTCAGTGACAATTTACACAGACACACAGGGCTGTGACGATAACTGCATTACCACAATACCGTGGTCATGTGATGCATACCGCAGGGTTGACCTCATCACCGCAGTTTTTTTAAAAAATGCCAAACACAACCGGATAGAGATACACTGGAGAATCTGTGTTGCCTCGGCTTGCTCCAGGCAGCAGGCCACAAGACCTCTGCATCACCACACGAGAACGACCACATAGGGGGATGCCGAAAGCGGTGCCTGAGTAAGCAGACGCGTGGTAAACCACCAAACTGTGAGGATATATTGCTTTTTCATCACAGTAAGAAAAATTCCATACCGTCACACCCCTACAGACACAGTATGTAATCGATGACCATTTAGTGCATATATGGATCCAGGCAACTGTGTAAGATTCTGCATATAGTGTGATAATCCCATTAGGATGATATTGAATAGATACAGACATTGTACATGAAAAATACAAAAGGCCGGACATGATCAAAAACTACAAAGGAGGAGGTTGGGGTGATGGAGTGAGAGACTGATCAACAAATCCATTGATAGCAATGTGTCAAAAGCAAAACCAGCTACAGTGGCATTATGAGTGAGTAAGAACTTGACAGATAATAGGCCAACTTATTCAGTGATACAGCATTAGAGCATTAGCCATGCCCAGAGCCGATTACAATCACCTAATGGGTTACCAACAAGAAGAGAAAGTGGACTAACATGAGCAATTTTTTACCTACCTGTGAGGATTAAATCTCAGCTTTGTCCTGCTACTGTACAGTCTGTCTCCAGAAGATGGTTCAAACCTGCAACAGAATGAAGGATATCAGGCATCACCACACATGCTAATGAATGAGACTTAAACTCTGTGTACTTATGATACTATATTGATGCAAAGTCCACAAAATTGCCTAATCTTATTTCCATCTGAAACTTTAATCACATTTGATTTAAATCTAATTTGATACATCCCTAACGACTGGGCTACTACTGCTCCATTTCCCTTGATATTATGCAATGCTGGAGTTTTTATTGCAACTCATTTGGCAAAGAAATACTTGTACAGCTTACTTTAATGCAAATTTGTGTCTTTTCCTTTCCTGATCAGCATCAGGCAAGATGGAAAGACATGACCAAGCAGTTCAATGAAACATTTACCAGATGAAAAAATAGTGCTCACTTAAAATGATGGGTTGGTGTAAAGGTGAAACATGTAAAAACTGTCCTTGGTTGACAGAAATAATACGATTTTCAAAAGATGTATCCATTATTTTGGGAATGAGCTCTTCTCATGAGAGCAGGTAACGAAATAGACAAAGGGACATATTCGGTCCTCAAAGCTAACAGACTTCAATTCATTCATCATATCAGGCAGGTGTCACACACAAGCGCTACATGAATACATGTGCACAACCTCCTAGCTCTCCAGGGAATACCCAGTAAATGAGTACGTCTTGCTGAACACAAGCTCTTCCATCAATAACCGAAATGTCTCCAGTCATTTTTATTACTTTTACCTCCAGCAGGGGACATGCACAAATGAATGGTTACCCACTAATACAAACACACACACAGTGACCCCCACCTCCTGCAAACAGGCCTCTCTCCGTGACCGTGAATGCATTATCATAATCTCCAGAGAGCCTCTCCATTCATCTCACATTAGCAAAACAAATGTGACAGACAAAGAACGCCAGCCCATTTAGACATGAAGCCATTAAAAATGTAGTTAGCTCAGATGAGAAAGTGAATATAGTGAGAGATGCGAGTAGCCATTAATAAGCCGAGGTCGAGCTGTTTGAACTCATTGGATGATGTAAAAGATGAGTGAGGGGTCTTTTTGTTTAACTCCCTGCGATGACATGGGTGAGAAGCTGCTGTCACAGAGAGAGAGAGAGAGAGAGAGAGAGAGAGAGATTGGAGGAACGCCAACGACCCAACCCAACCCCAAGCTGTGACACGTTACCATAGAAACAGAACGATAAAGAGGTAGGGAGCCAAACACAGGGAAGACGGCAGCTATTTGATGTTATTTGTCATTACATAAGATCAGCACATTGGAATTTAACTGAATCTGAATTTAATCAAGTGTACCTGAAATGAAGGAGAGAACTGAATGACCTGAATTGAAATACATCAAGTTGAATTAAATAAAATTGAATAACTTGGACTGAACCGATCTGAACTGAGCAGCATTGATCTGATCTCTGCTGAACTGAAGCAAATTGAACTGAGCCGAACTGAGACCGGAGAGGGCAGACACAGATGAGGCTGAGAGAGGGAAAAAGAGGGGGAGATGTTAACGAACGGAGACAGGAACGCACCGAGACATCAGAAAACCCCGGCAGGAGAGGCAGAGTGAGGATGATGGGAGAGAGAGTGAGAGAGAGAGAGAGAGAGAGAGAGAGAGAGAGAGAAAAGACATGAAAAAGTGAAAAGGCGAGTGGGAATCAGAAACATGCATTATTAACGGGCAAATCTAAAAGCGCTTTATCATCAGAGCGAAAGAGAAGGGGGGGTAGAGGAGACATACAGAGACAGAGTAGAAAAAGAGAGAGAGAAGGAGAGAAAAGCTAGCAGACCTGACCCTAAGCTCCAACACATTACCATGGAGACGGAAAAAAGAGAGATCCTGGGCACTAAAACAAAAATGCAATTTACTTCATTTAATATGTTCTATTGTATATTTAACGAAATGGCGCCACTGACATTATGTTTTCTTATTTTTTTTGTATGAATAAACCACGCTGAGCCAAGAGCATCAAGACCATCACACATCACAGTGGGGTTGGACAATATGAAGATATAAACTGTGAAACAAAAATGTGTATGCAAGTAAGAGACAAGAGTGGACAAAATGATGTAAAAAGCTAATGGACAAACATCGTAAGTAACTTCACTGCAATACATGTGAGTCAAATTATGTTGAAGGCTTGTTAGTAGCTGTGAAAGAACTGATTTGTATTTTTTAAAGCAACATAAGAAAACTGACAGAGAAGCCACAACCTCTTTGTCCAAATTGCAGGTGAAATGTCAAAAGGATCCAAGAAATTACTTAAAATGACCAAGTGAATAGTCCTGATAACATAGAATGTATTTATATAAAAATAAATGGGAGCCTTCAGTTTATTTGAATCAGCCATTGCAAAGTTGGGAACTAGTGAGCCAGCAAAGTGTGAAATATATATTGTCCAATCGGAGCCATTCAAACAATTGTCATTCTTCTTGACCTAATTTGATATATGGTCATGTGTTGTTTTTCAGTGGAACATGAGAAAGATAACAAAGGCTACAATATTTTTGCTCACATGGCAGATGCTCTGGTAAGGTCTCGACACTCACAACATGATTTAAAACATAATGTTAAATATATAAATGTGTGGACACTGGGTGTTATTTGAATCTGCTACCGCAAAATCCAGTATGCTGACTCTGAACAGATTTTGATGGCATTGCTTACCAACCAATACAGGAGGGACCTGACAAGTCTTTTACAGTATATCACAATATAAAGTTCTTGTTTTAATTCTGAATAGCATGAATCCCGAACACTGTTAAACAAAGAACTAATGAAACAAAAATAGATCTGATTTGTTCACATCTTCAGCAAGGAACTCAAATATCTCTATCACAACAGTGTGAATGTGAAATGTAAACTCTGAATGTCTAAACATTCCCTGGTGATAAAGCCCAGTGTTTCCCTAGATGTCCTTATATCAACTAAAGTATCATCAAACTATACTGTAGGTCTGATTAGTAAAGCTGAGCTCAGTGCAATACCACTTAAACTTACTATCTATCTCCATTTCAATTAGCTACCTGACTTTATGGATCAACTGGGAACTAACACACTGCACGCGAGTGAATGTTTGTGTGTGTGTGTACATGTGTGTGTGTGTATGGTGCGGGGTGGAGGCGCAGGGGGGGTATTTTGCAGACTGATAAAATAACTGACCCCAGGCGTGAATAGAAATGTGTGTGTGTGTGTGTGTGTGTATGTGCCTGCTGTAATCCCCTAGGCTGAGGGGCCTCAGCAATCAGCGACAGTAGCAGCTGCCAGAAAAAACACACTTAAGATACTAACCTGACTGCCTGGCCTGTACATCCACTTCTACCTTCCTAATTCCTAGACAATATTAACACACACACACGTAAGCGCATGCATGCAACCAAAACAAAACAACAACAAAAAAATGAAATACTTAAAACTAAAAATATTTAGTAGACATGGCACCACCATCCTCACCCCCATAACCTCCTTTCCATACCTCCTTCAGATCTGTTACGTAAGTAAAATACCAAAATAACAATCTATAATACTTTATATACAGTCTATGATGGTTAACTATTGGTTTAACTATGACAACACCACCAGATCTAATTCATAGTAAGTTTTAGTATTTGGAATCTGGGGTTGGTGCTGAAGTGCCTCAGCAGCCACAGCTACCTATTTATCTGCAGGAAATATTCCCTCTGACTCTACAGCTCCAAAAAACACCCAGTTTAAAACAAGACATTCAATACCTTACTTTCGATAAATGAGATGTTTTGATACTTGGTGCCACAGACACATTTTGTTCTATACTCTCAAGTATTACGAGTCATTACCCAGTCCTATGCAGGATTCAGGATTTTTGCATTAAAATTCTCTTCATGGCAGGCTTTGAAACAGTATTTATACATTCAGAGAAAATCCTCAAGAAGGAAAACAACTTGTCACAGTGGACCAACAACAACCAACTATGGAGTCTTCCGATACATTGTCTCTTAGGTCATGAGTCTACACCCGAGGCAGAAAGTGAGAACCAGCTCTGGTTGTTCGTTACCCTGCTCACGGTCAGAGAGTGTGTCACGCTCTCCAGAACCAGAGCCAGGAGGAGTGGGTCACCCACACAAAGAGACTGGTGAACCAGACTTTGGAGGGACTCGGTGTAACTGAAGGCTTCTGCCCGGACGTGAAGAGCACAAAGAAAGTCTGCAAGGCTGTGCTGACAGACCTGGCAAAGAAGTTTTGTGGGAGGCACCTGCTGGAGTCTGTGATATTACTACACGATCCAGCTGTGGAAAAAGTCATTGTGCAGTCTTTACAGGCTCACATCAAAGAGTTCTTTGCTCGACTTGCAAAGAAAGCAGCCTCCCACAGCTTATGGAAAGATGTTCTCTAGGCCGTGCTTTTCTCTGCAGGTATACTCACTACCTTAATGATTCTCATCTAAAGAAGAACATCAGCAGCTGCAGGTGGAGGAGGCTCGCAGTGCTGCAGCAATGTCTGCTGTCAGACATTGACAGTGTCACACAGTGGCTCAGTGGTATATCTGATATCTGAAGCAGACATCAAAAATACTTTTTTGACTTTTTTTCGATTTTTAAATCAAAAATACTTTTTGATGTGTGAAGCACTTCTTAAATCAGAGTTATATATATATATATATATATATATATATATATAAATATTACATACTTTTTTTAAAGAGGTACCAGATGCACTATCTAGCTTTCACTACACTATGTGTATTTGTACTGTGAACCAGCTTGTGAAGGCATTATGGCCCAAACTACAGTGTCAACTCATTCAACCTCACATCAAAATAAATATGTCTAGGGAAAATTTGATGATATTTGGACAAAAAGTTATAGTATTACACAATCATGGAGCTTGTTAAAACCTCATCCTAAAATTACATCAAAGTCCATGTGGAAAATAAGCATTTTTTTATAACTGTGAAGTTTTAGTCAGTGTGGACCATTCCAATATTATATGTAAAAGCATTTCTTTACTGCCTGTTGTCTTCTGCAGGCTTGATGGTATTGCAATCATTGTTGAGGAAAGTTTTCAGTTAATAGTACAACTGGAGCATTATAACTGCTTTACAAAAGCAGGTGTAAGCTTCCATCCAAATGTCTCTGTCCTCATTTTATCTGCCCATTCTCTCCCACTAACAATACCAGAGGAGACAGTAGCTATCTACACCGCCACGTATGAATGTGTATATATGAATGAGTGTGTTTTCAACACATCTGATTTCCAGCAAGCAGATGCCCTGGAGCTGGTAAATGTGAACCACAGAAAATCCACAACCACATCAACAAAGACAAGAGGTTGAAGGTGTTCACAACTGCCTTTTTATTTCAAGTTGAGAAAACTATCTTGCATATTTAAACGCACAGAGTTGTGCAGTGTCAAATTGCCACACACTCCGATGGTAAGAAGTGTGCCCACAGTGACTTGGTTCTAATGAAATCAGCAGAACAAGCAAAAAAAAAAAAAAAGAACGCAGTAGCACCTGGACAGTGACGACTGTTTGTCTGTAAGAGCCTGAAGGTAGTTTGCTCATCGAGTATCAGACATCTGTGTGTGACAAGATTTTGGTAGGCCTAGAGGTTGTTTATTACACTGTGTGTGTGAGTGTGTGTGTGTGTGTGTGTTCTGTGCCGGCGTACATCTGTCTACATGTTCCTATAGTCACAGAAAATGACAAATGACCTCATTAAGATAGTTGCCAGGTTGGGTTTAGTGCACCGTGTCATTCTGTCATATAGATACAATGTCCTAAAACCACCTGGCATGTAGAATGAAGCATGAAGAATTTGTTTTTGCATTTTCACTGCATCTGTGAATAAGCCAAACAGCACCACAAGACATTAAAAAGCAACCACATGAATATTGTTTTTGCAACGTGACAACTAAAAGGTGTCATTATGTTGTTCTTTAAATAAAAATTATTGCCGTTTTGAGGCTTCTGTTCTGTTTCTGGACACTAAAGCTGAGGAACTGAAGCTGGAAATAGATTTGTGCAGTTAAAATGATAAAGTATCTGAGAACTTAAAAAAGTTCCTGGGGTTGGAAAGTACTAAATCACTGATCTATCACTGTGCTCCCTCACTGTTAAAACTAGTCGTTTTCACACTTCAATGGTGAAAACAGTTTTCAGCTTTTACTGTATCTCCTAAACATCAGCTTTTCATGAAAAATAGCTCTTTTTTTGACAATGCATTTTTCAGCTAATCCAATTTAGCCGAAGTAGTAAGTGGATTTTCTCAACATATAAAGGAATGCTTATACAATTCAGTTTATCTGAAAAGTCAAAAATCACCAAATTTCATTTGGAACATGGATTTATTTGGACAGTGACTCGGCAAAAATAGCAAAAGTAGCAGAAATAGTGTGATTTTAAACACTTTTCTCAAGGTATGTGAGGTTGGCCTTTCCAGCTGCTTTTAAGTCTCTTGAACAGTTCAAACCCAGACATTCCCTTGAAGTGTTTGTATGTGTGTGTAGAGACAGAACCAAAGAAGGAAGCTTGGTTACCATGGCTACTTGAATGTTTTTTTTTAATTTTAACAGTCTGTGAACATCATTCAGATGACAGAGAACACACACACACACACACACACACACACACACACACACACACACACACAGTCCAGTCCATACAAAAAGACTAGTCAGACAGAGCTGAGTTTAATCAGAGAGATTTACTGCCGCTAGAAAGTTTTTTTTTCCTTCCTTCAAGAGGTTAAAGGGACAACTCTCCCATCCCCACTGTTCCCACTCGACACCACACAATGCACACAATGGAGTCATCAACAATGTCAAACATGCACACGGAGACGGTAAGAACAAGAAAGATAAATCGAGATTAGGAAACAGTAGGAAGTAGCATTCCTCTGCTGCTGATCCTCTGCTAAGCGTTCTGGATTTGAAGGGGAGCATATTGTAAAAACGTCCAGGTATGAGAGCTCTCGGGGGACTAGATCCAATCATCAGGCTCATTTTGCAGCCCTGAAGGAGGGAGTTTATGAAAGCGAGAGTGAGGCAGAGAGGGAGAGGAAACATGAACATGACAAGGACCAGCAGAGGAGTGGGAGGTCTGAAGCTACAGAAGAAGAAACAGACTGTAGAAAAGGAGATGATTTGTGAGATAGCTAAAAAATACGGGCAGTTTGGCCAGCATCAGCGCAGATGAAATACTTCTCCTGTGACACTTGGCTCAATTCAATCAGTCACAGCGAGAGAGGGGCCTGCCATTGAGTTTGATTTCTATGTTAATGCAGGATTTCTGCAGGCTATGCAGGGGAACGCCTCCCAGGGCTACACGGGGGGGACTTGAAAACCTCATATAACACAAACATGCACTCCTACACACACAGATAGAACAAAGAACTGTTCAACTTTACAGAAAGCAGCCCTATGCTAAGAAGCGGGGTGTTTGGATTTACCTCGGCGCTCCACAAGAGATAAAAGCTGCTGTGGTTAATCTTACACTCTATTTAAATACAAATGCAATATTGAAAAAGGCTGTGGATTACATATACATGTACATATAAGGATGTACAGCAAACCAAATGTATTTAATTCACACTGTGAATCTCTTAGCGACCTAAATTTACTCTCACCACAGTTTTCAGTAAATAAACAGTCTAAATCTTGCATATAATTAAACTGAGGATGGATACAACCTGTGACCCCTAACCAAACCTCCAATCGACCAATAAGACCAAAGAGCAGTCCAGAAGTTCAGGATCTGTATCTGGTAAGAATACTTTTGGATAAATTTGAATGAACTAAAGTGAGCCAACATGAAACAGGAACGGCTATCTATTCTATAATAAACACTTTATGTGATACTTATTTTTACCCAGATAAATCTGACAATAAGCCTTTTAAACAGAATTCCTTTTGACAAATTAATGATGGCTGAGTTATATTTAACTGCTTTGGTGTCAGGGTCCTAGTGTTGTGTGTGTTCACTGGCTCACTGTCACATTTGAATAGAACTGAGCCTTCGTTGATGTTATTAGTAACACCTGTGCTTTTCCTACTATGACAAGTGAGAATGTCTGCTGTGAAAAGGGTCTACTGTATATATTTTAGATTATGCTATCCAACCTTTGGATGTTGATGATATACCCTTGCAAGGGTTTTAGAAAAACAATACATCTGATACTGATTTGGATAGATGTTTCTGTCATGTAAAATCAAACATCTCCAAAGAAATATTATGTAGCTATAATAGGTTTTGTTAAGTTTAAATCAAACAACTTCCCCAAAGCATACAGAAGCAGAAATACTCATGCAACCTTTTAGGTGACCATTGTATCCTGAATCATTATCTACAATCACAGAAGAGTATAAAGTTTAACATCGCCCAACTGATGCATTGAAACTTACTTACTAAATTATTATTTCTTATCCTGAAACACATATTTGAATGGCATGCCTAGCTAAGAATTGTAGTGACTATAGCATAAGTCTATAAATAACAGGAGTGAAAAGCGAGTAAAACCTGCCTGGGGTTCAAAAGATTAATGTGAACCTAATACTGATTTAGCCAACATAATGAAACCCAACATCTGGCCTCTGGGGCATTGCGCATGATGTAGTAAACAGAAGTGAAAACAGAGGAAAGCCTTCATATGTAGTAACGATGCTGAATGATTCATTAAAAAAAAACAGGCCTATTAATACTAACACACTACTAACACAAACATGATTAAGTACAAGTGGAAACTATCCTCCCAAAAAGACCTGAGCCTGACCAACACTGCTAAAAATCCACCAAGATCTGAGAGGCTGTAACTCTCATCACCATGGAGAGAGTCAGAAGCAGAATAAGACCCAGAGCGCTTAACCGAGCAGAGCTTGGTCATCAGTGACATGACATGTCAAAGACGCGCTGGAAAAATGTCATCCGGCACCCTAGAGACCATCTTATCTAAGGGAATGACACAAAAGGGAGGCAAGGGAAAGACAAAGATGGAGGGAAACCAATGAGAGTGAAAATGAGAGGAGAAATGGAAATGTGGAAATGAGAGGGAGGTAGACAAAGAGCTGTTGACAAGGGTGGGCAAACAGTAGAGGGTATAGACCTATAGGATGCCTTGGAGACACCTAATATTGACTGCATATCTTCCACCTAACACAGAAGATGAGGATTGAGGCCTCCTAATATTAGTAACAGCAGTAGAGAGGGATTTCTCTGTGTGATCTCATTAATTTAGGACTCTTCACAAAACCTTGTTCTCAGGCTTAAAGCTGTGATGAGGAGGCGGCAAGCAAACACAAAGGCTGCACAGTCACAGCACAACGGCTTACTATGACAGTGAAGTGCACATATTACACTTACTACATTCTGTCTGGCAGTGCAGCTGTAACCAAGTGAGATTGCTGTAAATGGAATATCATTTTTTTTTTCTTAATGGTTCAACAAAGCCACAGTATGAAGAGCGATGGCAGATTGTAGCTTTATCGTTACTGAGAAAAGACAACACTGACTCGTGACTCTCACTCCACTGCTCGTCTCACAGCAGACAAACAAAGCATCTCACGGCTGTGTAATTGGTATACCCTCCAGCAATCGTGCGACACAAGATTCTTTGAAAGGAGATCAAAACTAGAAATGAGTGATGACAGAAGATGACATTACTAAATCCGCTATTTTTAGAAAAGATCAAAGAACATGAGGACTGAAGTTAAACCTCCCTCAGGGTGCTTGTGTGTATGTTAGTATGGACATATGTCCTTCTCACAGCATATCAAACATGATATTTCATGTCACTCCCAACTAAATATTTTGATGGAGCTTGAAGGGATGCTCTGACCATCAACCCAAGTGCACTTTGACAAAGATTAACCCAGATGTGAACAACCATGAACTATTTTTCAGATACCGTATGACCTCTCTTACTGCTAGGTCTACCCAATCAAGAAAAATGTAGCATGTTTGCATAAATTATGATCCTAAACAATCACCATTATTAAATATGTACATATGCAGTATTTTCATCTAAATGCACTGAAACTGAGTTGGTTTTGCTGATATACACACCAGCCCTGCCACCAAAGGCGAAAGCACCTGACTATTCAACTCTGTCTCCTAAAATTTACATTCACATAACACTAAATTACAGTAACCAACACACAATGTAGTGAACACATCTGCAAAACATTCCATGCCAATGTATTCAATTTATTTTTCCTTCAATATCTGCACCCGGCAACTAAAGCATGATAATCCGCCATTAAGGTATAAACACTTTTACCATAATTCATGATGGAGCACATTTTCTGCAAAACCAATCGAGAAACTGTTCAAAACTTAAATAACCAGACAGGAATGTCGGCAAATGTAATTCAGCAAATTCAATACCAATAAACAAAGTTATTTCATCATATTGATTCAAAAATTATATAGAAATTTGTTCCTTTAATTACAACATTGCCCACAATAGCCTCATATACCCACAGACATTGAATGGATAGCTACTGTGCCATGGTATAAATGGTATGAAAAAATCTGCAATATACATAATATCCACATTGTATCATCATAGTGCCTATCCTCATAGTTCAGTATTGAAAAAGTCAACAGACAGGATGTTGACTTTTTCTGTATTTAACCCCTAACCCCTGTCCTAAACCTAACAACATGTGGGACACAGAACACAAACCCCAATCTCCGATGTCTATGTTCTGTGCTCTGGACAACCAATCAACCGCTCCGACTGCCTCCCTTTGACTTCTGTACAGGACAAAGACTTCCAGGATTGAAAAAAAACAAACATTTCTAGCAACTGTAAACCAGGCAGCAATTACGTTTCCTCCTAAATGTATTTAGAAATGCACAAACAGACCAATACATTTTAATATCAACGTTAAAAGAAAAACATGTTCTCAACATTTCAGATGGGACAGCATGAACAGTTTGGGGACCATAAGTTAACAGTGAGTGTAAAATTGCTAATAAGTAGGGTGTACAGGATTGGTGTGAGATGTGATAATCCCTGCGTGTCTGTGAAAGCACTCGCTTAACACAAAGTGACTAATTACACTCCACGTTGCAGTTCCACTAGATTGAATGTGAAAGCTCTAAAACAAGCACTTCAGCAGAATGGCTAGACTTGACATTAACAGTCCACTTCTGAAAAAGGACTTGAGGCTACACCAACAGACAAAACAGTTGCTCTAATCTAAATGTAACCGGGGCTCTCGTGTTAGCTGAATGAACATGCCTGTGTGCTTTCGCATTTTTAAGTGCTGTATTTGTTAATGGCCCTAGAAGTCAAATAAACACTCAATAGCTCAATCGCACGGCTTTCGCCGTGTAGCTCTCAACTTTGTTAATGCAGCTACATTTTGTGGGCGAACAAAAGAAGCCTTAATAAAGCAAAACAAGCCACATGCAAATGTTCCTGAGGACTTCCTGAATGATGTGACTGAACGTGATTCATGACCTTACCTGAGCAGCAAAATGAGCTCGGTTAGACTTATTTGGATGCTGTCATGGTTCAGTAATGCGGTGATGTTGTTGCTTCCTTGCTGCGGTGCGTAGGATCACTGTAGCATGAATTGGACACACATGCATCTATTATACTGCAGTTCATACACGTGAACACAAATCTATTTGGTTCCCACCTTTGCCCTGATTTTCATTAAACAAATTCACAATGAAACAACATTTGGTGACTTGCAGTCAAATCCAGTGAACAAAACAAACAACAGAATCAGTTGCGTCAGTCTGAAAGGCTCAAAGGTTTAATGCAAGCAAATACCACACTTTTGCTACAGTAAAACCTTTCAGATGAAAATGTCTGCTTTTGTGCTAATTGGACACCTTAGCTGAGAATCCGCTGAGAAAATTGTCTGTGTGTGTGTCCCAATAACCTCATTATTTGACACCAATCATGAAATTAAGGAGGCCTCTATTCTTTGACACCCTTACATGGCTTTTGAAGCAGGAGAAAGCAATATTTCAAGGGTTGCTCCTTCCACACCTGCCAATTTCTCACAGCTCTTCAAAAACTAGTCAACACCTCTTCCTTTCTCCACCTCTGGTGAGCAGACTAAAGATCCAACTGGTGTTCAATTTCAAGTCAAGTAACCAATATAAACAACAGCCAATGTGGATGATGTTAGGAGCAGTCCTTTGCTGACAGGAGAGAGCAGATGAACAACAAACAGATTCAGACTTATGCTTGCGGGACAAAGGGTGCCATACCAAAAATTCAGACCAACTTAAGGTGATCAATATGAAAATATGTCACCAAGAGACCATAACCCTATATCTACAAAGACATTTGTCCTTGAATTGGCTCCAAGTATTTCCTGTAGTGCTGCAACTACAAATTACTTTTTGACATTTTGTCAATAAGCAATGAAAAACTGTCCATTAACTTCCCAGAGCCAAAGATAATGTTTTCAATTATCTTGTTTTGTCCAACAAACAGTCCAAAGATATTAAATATAAATTGATATAACAGCAGAAAATCCTCACATTTGGAAAGCTGAACCAGGGGATTTTTGGTGTCAATTAACTAATTGTTTCAGCTCTACTTCCTTTAGATCATAAAATATGCATTTTAACAAAAAATTTTCCAACCACATTGGCACTTTCTTTCAGAAAATACATCATCTTTTAAGCCTCAGCACTAGCCTAAATGACCCATTAAGATGAGTGGTCCAAAAAAATCTTATGACAGTTCACCAAAAATCTGAGCCAAGATCAATAATACTGGGAGAAAAAATATCACATGTACAGCGAGGGTCTGTACTGGACCTGCCAAAGTAGCAGACCCTAGCAGCTTGCTATCACTCAATCTCTCATTGCACACATACACACAGGCTATTCACTGCAACCCGTGGGACTCTACAGACTTGTTGGCCAGCGGTGCTGAGCTCGTGGCACGCCAGACAGCATGGACCCAGCTGTAAAAGAGAGACTGCAGCTATCTCTATACAAAGGCTGCTGTCAGCACTTTGGTGCTTTAAAAACATGCTGTCTGTGCTAATGAATGTACCTCACAGCAAAGCAGCCCAGGGTTTACTCTGGGACAGTCCACAACTCCATCTGTGCAAATGTGTCTATTTTATTTACTGGTCTATTAAATGCTGTGCCTCTTTGAGGGATATTAACATTGTGGTGTCCATAATACTATTAACTCACTGTTCATTTAAGAAAAACACATCTTTTGCCTCCCCTGGTGCATTTTGTTTGCAGTTTATACAGTTATAGAAAAAAAGCACATAACGTACATGACTGGCCATGGAAATGATTGGTCTATTAAGATTACTGAACCTCTGTCCTTTTGCTAGGGGAGATTGTGTCTAACAAAAGGCTCATCTGACCGCTGGGATTTTAACTAAACAAGATAAACAGAGTTAACCCACTCAACTCCATCCAGTCTGCTTTAATGAGTCTGTGAAGGATCACACAGCTGTCTAAAAACAGGGGCGTCTGCTTTCAGCTACACTGATGCCCTCCGGGTCCCCAACCCTAATCCCAGGATCAATAATCTCGGTGTCAATACAACTCTCATGTGCTGACACTTATGGATCGGTGATACCTGATACACACTATCAATTAGTGTGTTAATGTGAATGTTCTGGTTTGGGTCTAATGTATGAAAACCCTGTGTTTGAACAAATGAGTTAATTTGAATGACACATTTGTTATCTCTTCAATTTGGTTTCATGGACTGATTTTTAACAACCATAAACAAATCCTAAACCTTATTTTAATCTTGTATCCCTCCCCTATTTATCAGACAAAATAAGTGCAGTATATCACCAATCATCTCAAATACGACCCTGCCAAGAGAGGCAAAGCATTCAATATTGTATTTTGTGGCCTGGCTTTGATACACCAAAGCAGTGGTGGTGCTTCTAAGAAAGAAGATGAGAAACATATTTTCGCATATATTTGTGAGAATTTTTATCAATTATTCAAGCATGAGTCATCTCTTACGGCTACAAAACCTAAAGATCAATCTTGCTACAGGAGGTAACTTGTAGCACAGCACCTGTGGTGCAAACTAGTCAAGAGAGTGTAACAGGCTACATTATCTAAACCTTGATCCCACTAACATCACAGAGTGTGAGCTAGGAGCAGCCTGATCAGTTTAGAGCTGCAGGCTGCAGCAATGTTTCTCAGATGCAAAAATAATCTTGATTGAAGACTCATCAAAGTTCAAGGCAAATGTGCACCCTACTGCCACAGAATTTCACTTACAAGAGTCTGGATGGGAAAAAACACAGTACGATATAATTCAATGTAACAGCCCAGGAGTAAATAGCAATTAAGGGAAACTCAAAGTTTGTTTTATGGAGCCCCATGTTTGGGGCCAGTTTGTTGTCAAAAAATATTACATTAAGTAGGAGGTTCTGTAGCTGTGATTTATGATTGTGAGTTAAGTTGCTACCTGAACCCCGCAAAATTATATCATGTGGGGAGACAAATATGTCCAAAAACTGTCACCATGGAGGGAAACTGCATTACCAAAGAGGAAAAAATGGCCACTAACCTGACCTTCACCAGTACTTTTTGGAAGATACTTAACACTTTAACAAAACAATCTATGACCTAAAAAATAACCAACAGTTCTGACACGAAATTCTTTCATACATGGAAAAAGTATTTCTCCATTGTTATCAGCCTCCTGGGCACAAAGAAATGTATTCTATATTATATTCTCTTTGATGTATAGTGTATTTTAAGGCAGGTAAACATCATTCAGATCTTCCATGAAATCATGAAAGACTCTTGATGGAGAGGAAGGGTGGGTCTGATAGATAACTGATAGAGTGGTGGGCAACCACCACTCTAACAGCAGCCTGTAGGCCAGCGTGTATTCCTCAGTTATCGGAACAGGGGGGGAAATGAGCAGAAATACTGATCAACACTGGTGTACAGATAGATCAATACATATGTACATTGATGGATAGATGATAGACATATACATTGATAGACAAATGGATAGATAGATAGATAGATAGATAGATAGATAGATAGATAGATAGATAGATAGATAGATAGATAGAAAGATAGATAGATAGAGCTCCAAACTGTAGGAAAATAACAGGAGATGACAGTATTGACTGTATCATTGCTGACCAAACATGTGACAGTTAATGTGATCCAACAGTTATGGGACACTCCCCTGACATCTGATAGCTTGTGCTACCTGGTTATGTGAGTATGTACAAAGAGGAAACCACCGTGGGAAATGTATGTGATACCTATTTTAGAAAAGTAGCTGCTCTTCCACTTATTAATGGACCTTTTGTAGAGTAAATATCTTGTAGCTAAGGTATCACATAGCTGTAATGGATGAGTGGCTTGAATGAATAAATAACAAAGCAAAGGGGTTTCCTGTGCTTCAGAAAGGGCTGAGTGGTACATTGCAGTCATCAATACCAACTCTATGAGGCAGTTTCCTCTTCTTTCTTTCAAGGTTAGTCTTTATTTTCTTATACACAGTATTTTCCCAAAAAATAATATTAGGGTTTAAAAGGTACATATGTTATGAACAAAAATTTATATAAATACTACACATGACAGGCATACATAAAGACATAGATGAAAATATCAGCTCCACCAACAGCAATATTTCTCAACAATTCAATAAAAAATAGCAGAAACTACAAAAAAGTGATATTTGATGCTTGCAGCCAGTGGGTAGCAACTGAGTGCTGGCTCGCATTTAGCTGGGTAAAGGTTAAATGGGCTTTGTGAGTCATGGATCAGAGCAGAGAGTGGAGGAGAGATGGAGTGGGTTGAGGGTCAATAACAGCAGTGTGCATATGGTGGGAAAATGCTGGGAGAACACTGGGGCGGGGGGGAGCTGGGTAAATAGGCATAGCGCAGAGCAGTGTGCGGCCCTCCCAGGCAAGGAAGTGATTACGATTTTAAAGAATGTAAATGCATTCAAATGACTTGTTGGATAGCATTTGCACCGCAAAACGAAATCAATATCTTCATATTTACAATGGATAACATGGCTATGTGAAATGTGAAAGGGGTCATAATGTTGGCAGCTCCCCTCAGCTCTACGAAGTGTGCATCTTTTAGCTCATTATTTTGGTTTTATGGCCTGCAACTTTACTGTTTCGATTCACTACAGCTCTCATCAGTGTGTCAGTTGTTTTCTGAAAAACCCCCCACTAATATACCCACTGTATGCTACCTTACTAGCACCTATCTTCAGACAGACAAAGTTAGCGACTAGCTGGTGAAGATAGTTGAGCTACAACAAAGAGTTCAACAGAGTCACACACTCAACAATTTCCCTCCCTTGCCATGTCCCTTTACGAGAGCGGAAAAACTATATAACAGACGTTTGTTAGTGAGACATATGGCTGTCTCGCCAAAACTGTACTTACTGGCTTCGAGCCAAGTCATTAAAACAGTTAATTATCTGCATGCTAGTGCAATACGATGTTAGGAAACAGTTCCATCATTAAGAAATGGGTTATGCGGATAACATATTAACTAAAGAAATTTTTTTTTTGTTTTGATCTGATACATGATCACAAAATTGGAAGATGTCATGTTGCATCTGTGCCGGAAAATAATTTGTAGTGACGACCAAAAATAGCAAAAACCTCTCAACAAATGACAAGGTGATGACTGATGTCTGAATATACACGGAGTAGAAATCTTGACCCTACATGTCTGCATGTACATGCTCAGTGTGCCTGATTTCAGTCTAGCTGAGTGTATCATCACTGTGTATCTTAGCAATCTGAGCAGGGACACCAAGGTTATCTCTTCCTCTCAAAACAGAGCAGGAGAGCAGAGTAGCAGAGTTGGAGAGACATTAACCAATTTGATAGAAAAGCCTGACCACTATCTGTTCTTCCTTTTGATCAGTACCAGCCACAGAGAATCACTCAGACTTTGTTTCATGCTATGATGATATGCATTATCATAACTGAGAAAATAACTAATAGAATCGAGAAAAAACACACTTGTTTCTGTAACATATGCTGGATTTTCCTCTACGTACTCTATGAGACATTTATATCTAGAACGCAGTAGTCTCATACCTCACGTGCAACTGCGATAAGCTAAAGTGCTACAACAGCAGCCATGGGTGCATTACGTCAGGGAGCAAAAAGGCAAGGTGAGTAAAGCACCCTGGCTCTGATAGGACAATGCAGAATATCCGGCGACCCAAAAAAAAAACATTCAGCTCAGCAGTTTTAAGGGTGAAAGAGACAGAGAGGACAGAGTGGCTAGAGTGGCAGGGTGGGGCGTTAACACTGATGTAAAACACCACTGACTTTTATCAGCCGACGTCCATGATGCTGACTAAGAACAAACAGAAAATGAGTTATTCTTACAATAAGTCACATTCCCCCAGAGCCTGGTCTGCATCAAGTCTGTTGACATGAAATATGTGCTATTGGTTAATGTAGCCTACTGTTTACATCTAAAGGGTGATCATCAAATTCCCTTTTTAACAAATAAACCAAACACTTGCATTTGCAGTGGCCAGTATAGTTCCAGATATGACTTACGGGAGTGTTCTACCCTAAAATGTATTCAGTAATCTTCATTATCTATTCGTCCCGATAGCTGTAAAAATTTTATATAAGATGTATCTCCTCTGATAAAGTGAGTATCTCAGCATTTCCTCACATGGTTATCTTTATAGCTAAAAACAGCATCCCTGCCAGATTTCTCCTTGTAATCTGGGGCAAAAAGTTAATATTTAGCAATTTCCTGAGTATATTTGATGACATATCTTTTGCTTTAAGCATTTAGTACACCAGGGGAGATGTGTGTTATACAATGTCACAGTTTGGCCTATTTTTAGAATGTAAATGCTCACACACACACACACACACACACACTGTATGTGCATCTTTTTATATAACCCATTGAAAATTTCATCATAATCCCCTAGAGCAGCATCTTATATATGTACATGTGATTTCAAATGAGGATTCCAACATCCTAAATAACACAAGAAGACTGATAGCACAAAATTGTAATCAATTATCCATTACTCATACATGTTTAAAGGATGTTGACAAAATCAATCTTTTATTATTGAAATATCAAACTATAAAAACAGATAAAAGTTTTATATTTTTAGCAAAATATACATAAGTAATGCTTAAACATGACTTACATGTCTCAGAGTTGAAAGAGTTAGGTATTTCTCTATGTAATACAGTATGCAATACTGATAAACTGAACAGTGTGTAGTATTTATACACATTAAAAAATACTATTGCTAGTGTAATAATGAAAGATCTGAGTTGTTGCATAAGGGTGGTTTCCATACTCCCTGCACATTCTGGACATGTGTGCATGTGGGTCAAGCGGTTCAAATAAAATTAAACGTCGGAATAAACAAAACATGTTTAAAGAGACAGATGTTAGATGCCTCTCTTTCTTGCTTCAAGGCCTGTAAACACGAGGGTCTGTCTGTCTAATTGGTTTATCAGTGAACAGACACATCTTAAGCTGATAGATGACTTTTCCACACTGAGGGCCGGCTCTGTTCTCCGTCCTCCTCATCCGCTCGATGGACAGTTTATCTTTTTCTACAAAGGCATTCTTTCAGTACAACCAGAGGGCTCTTACTGAGGGCGGGCTGGCCTCAGAAAGGCCTTCTCTCCGGGGTCAGACGAGTAGGACCGAGGACACATGCAGGCTCCATTGAACTGGAGCCGCTCTTCCCACACCATACACATATTGATGATTAGCAGATGCTCGATTCAAAGTGTCCCCTGAACAACTGGGACCGGACAAGTCTTGTTTCTAAGAGATCCCTGAATTGCACAGAAATTGGACACTTATGCATGAGTATACATACATGTACAAATCATACCCTCTCTTCCCACAATGATCACTATACTCCACAGCAACCACACAATCATGAGTGTTGCCAGAATATTGCACCTGAAATGACACCAGTGTTGCCACAGGGAGTATTAGTGTCCTGTGTAAGTGAGGTGTGAACACTGTCTGCTTCTGGCCATTGCAATAGCTCAAAAAACCAATACATAATTACACACTCTACAAATCATGTGTGAAAGCCCTTGGATAAATTTTCCATCCAACTTATCTCTCCTTATGGTTGGGGGTTAAAAAAAAAAGAGATATCTACCTATGAAAAAAAATGAGCTTAAAGATTAGTTTCTTTATCCTCCCATATAAAGTGATGATGTGGTTCTCCATGGCAGCAAGTAAAGTAAAAAAAAAAAAAGAAAATCTGTAATAGCTGACAAATTCAATTATGCCCTGTAAAAAATATCTTTGATAATTATTGTTAAAGCTGGTTGGTTCACACCCATCATGTGATGCTGGTGCCTTGAACCAATTGGATGTTGGGTGTGATAAGAGGAGCTCTTTAATGGCTTCTTTGACCTAAATCCTCACTAATCATTTTAGAGCTGTGACAAAGATTCTGGTGGATGGGGGTAATATTGTTTTTAAGCCTACTGTACGATGAATTAAGCTCCCTCCACTGGGATTTGAACATTCCTCCTTTGTTTCCCTAACACTGATTAAAAAAGAGGATATATATGACCATATACGCCCTCAATATAAGTTTACTTTTTTTTCTTTCTCATCCAAATACATAGCGAAATGTGAGGTCCTCTTTTCAAAAATTCAACCACATAAAGATATTTAGAATAATATATACAGAAAATATATGCCAGCCAAGACTCAAATGAAACTGCAGTCAAAACAAAACATCTTTGCCTGCATATGGCTCAGTATATAAAATTAAATCGGCTGTTCAGACAGATATGCTGATTTGTTTTTACACTCAGCAAGTGACAGCTACTACCAGTCTGGCAGCTCCTCTGCTTTCACCCACTCTCCCATCTGTTGCCCACCTGATCCACACAAACAAATCCTCTGCGGCCTGCAAATAGACTCAAGCCTACATGTGAAATAAAAAGTCTGATAAGTCATCAATCCACTAATAAAACAGAGGTGAAAGGAGTGAATAAAAGTGGGAATGTAGACCTACTGAGCTTATTTATCATGCGAGTGTATACACAAATGAGTATATGTGGTATAACAACACGCTATGTCTCCTTTTATTAATCTCCAGTCTCTTGCTCTACTTCAGATGTGGCCTAGCACAGCTGGTGATCGCAGCAGCACGTCGCTCCTCTCCTCTCCATTCTTCTTCACTTTATTCCTCTTCACTGCAGATCTAGTTTCCCATTTTTTACTCCTCTCCTCTCCTCTCTTGGTTTATAAACCTCAGTTAATGACTCAATCAAGACAGTTAAATGAAGGACTTTAAACTGTATATACTCTTATCATGAGTTAGGTGTGTAGTGGAGGGCTAGAGCTAATGATTATTTTTTATTGTCAATTCACTATTTTCTCAATTGATTGTTTGTCTATAAAATCGAGAAAAAAGCTTGCCACAATTTCCCATTGTTGTTTAAGGGGACGTGTCATGACAAGGCAAGGCAGGGCAGTTTTATTAATAAAGCACTTTTCATATACAGAAGTAGATTCAAGGTGCTGTACAGGTTCATCCACATTTTCTCTCTCCTGGAATATCTTTCCATGATTTACTGTTCAAAAAAACTCTATTTATTTTAGATTGGCCCTTTATGCAGCCCCTCGGTTCAGCCTCTGTCTGAAACAGGCTGTTTTAGATCCTGTCTCTTTAAGGCCTTCCTCCCAATGAGCCTGCTCTGTTCTGATTGGTTAGCTTCTGGAAGCTGCTCCTGGACTACTGGTGGTTCCGGAGGATACATCAACAAACATTAGTAGTAGGATTTCACTTATTTTGTGCGTTCTTTACTCAAATATAAACTTCTCAAATACATCTGCACATTTTCCAGCCTGAATCCAATCCAAAATGTGCAAGTGGACATTGCAAACAACCTGTGGAACAACCTTAGCAAAAAAGACTACAGACCAAACGGCCATTTGTGGGCATACGCAAACAATCTGATGTCATGACAAGGAGGAAGTAGAGGTAACTTTGCAAACGGAGTGTTCAGAGCAGGCTGAAGCCACGGCTTTTGACTTTCAGGGAGCAATTTACTAGAGTTGGGAATGTCCAATCCAGTATCAATATCAGGTGCTGATACTGACATAATTCACTCATCGGATATCGGACTGACATTACCGATCCACGTACCAATCCACATACCGATCCAGATTTCATAGTGTTCTACAAGTACTGTAGCTCCTTTGAGGGATAGTGCATAGGTTGTGTGCATAGCGAGTGTGCGCTTGAGAGAGAGAGAGAGAGAGCATGTGACGGTGAGAGTATGAAGTTAGCAGTATAGCAGTGAATGTAGCAGAGCAATGTATGTACAGTTTAGCCTTTTTGTCAATAAATAAATGCTACAGCTCCTCAAGACCCAAGCCAAGTTCCTGTGTCGTGCTTGCCATCTGCTGGTTTAAGTGAAGGGGGTTAGCCCCGAAGTTAGCGACAACTTCAACCCTGGTGCAGAACACAAAGTCTCCCCTGTGCTTCCCACCTACGGGCTGGACGCTGAAGCAGGAAAGGTTAACACTGACCATGAAGGGAACCTCTCACGTTCAGAATAAACAGCGGCAGTGGTGATCATACAGTGGAAGAACATTGAAATAAACCAGAGCAATTAGCAAAAAACCCCCCCAAAACCCTGTATTTACCTACCTGGCTAAGAAGCTAAGCTAAAATGGCAGCCACTAGCCAACGCCCTACGGCCGATAACAAACACAACTGGTCCAGAAAAAAAAGTATAGATATCTACTTACTAGTAATTGATAATGCATTGCTGTACACTTGATTTGTTCAAGTTTTTCAAAACATTAAAAGAGTTGCCATAGCAATTCACACTCCTACACCTGTTTGTATGTGAAGCCTACTTAACCTACAGTTCAAATAAATTGCTTTGGAATACATTTAAATTTAATGCATTATACATAATATCAACAGCAACAACAACAACAATAATAATCATAATCATGACCATAATCATAATCATAATCATAATCATAATCAAGAAAAAAGATCTCTTGTATCGGTATCAACAGATATCCAAATTCAGGTATCAGAATTGGATTGGAAGTGAAAAAAAATACATCTCTAATTTTTTTTACATATATAAATGACAGAAAATCACAAAGCATGATATGTCCCCTTTACCAAATCAAATTGGTAGAAAAACCTCCAGGAGGACCTTATCTTACCTGAGATTAAACTGTTTTACTGAAATCATGCCTAACACTTCAAGTCCTCATAGCGCCTTCATTGTGCACAAACTGGGTCTCGCCCATCTCCAAGCAATTACATCATTTTCCAAAAAAAGAGTTTAAAAAAAAAGACAAACACCCATTTGTCTTCTATGGAAGGCACAGAGAACAAAAGCATCTGCTCCATGGTGCTCCGGCTCTCTAAGAAATCAACCAACAGCGGCAGAATGTCACACTCCAGCCTTAACTCTCCCCCGTTTTCCAATTCATCAATCTTTAGCCAGTCATGCTAATTTAATGTGTCCCACTACCTTAATGAAAACAGCCACCCAAACATGTCCAGATGTAAGCCAAGGGTGCGGGTTATAGCGGGGTGCGGGGGTTGTGTTTATACCCCTCCCACCCCCACCCTTCCAACCCACCATCATCGCCACAGGGTGCTGATGCTATTAACCCAAAGGATACAGAAGAATCTATGATGCTAATTGTATTAATTTGGCTGCAGCTTCCACATAGATGTGAGCCAGGAGTTTATAAATCTACACTGAGACAAAAACCCCTCCTATTATGACTTCATTAACATGTGCAGCTGCATACTTCATTGGTGGTTGCTTATGTAGTGAGAGAGCTCAACAACCTCTGGGGATGAATTAAAAAAAAAAGAAGCATTGTTTCTGTGTTGCAGCACAGCCTGAAGCAGTGCAGGGCTGGAGAATACAAACCTTAATTGCAGTACAGTATGCACTGTTATAAAAACACAAAAACATGAGCAACATTATTAAGATGCACACACAGATGGACTCACAGCATTTCCTCAGTATATTAGGGATGCTATGGACTAGAGCTGTAGCCATTACTCAATTAATTGATCAGTTGAGTGACAGAAAATGAATCATCCACTATTTTGATAGTCGATTAATGATTTTTTAAAACAATGCCCCAAATTTGATGGTTTCAGGTTCTCAAATTTGACATTTTCTGACATCACCACAGACTGTGATGGACATTTTTGACCGTTTTAATGTTTTTTTAGAGAAAAAGATTGTAATAATCGTTAGTTGCAGCCCTAATTAAATATCAGCAATAAAAATAATATTGGAATAATATTGTATCAACACTTCAATAAAGGTTTCCTCCCATGTTTTAGAAAGAGAAACTATTCACTCAAAAGCTTATGTTAGAAATTATTATTATTAAATAATTGAATATTGTGTGGTCTTTTCCAGTAAATGGTCTCAACCCCAAACGGTCTGAAAGCAATATCATGCATCATCTGCCTTGTCTCATAATTGTGTCATCAAAATGAGAATGCACCTAAACCCGACCATAAGCTCCATCACCTGACTTGGACCTAATGGGCCGTGGATAAACGGGAGAGCGGGAGAGTGACGATGACATTGCAGCTGGCATGAGTAATGGTTCAGTCCTGGCTCTGCAGCAGCAGTCTGGGGAGTTGTCACATGGAGACTCAAGTCGTGTCTTGTGACGTGTCATGGGGAAGAACTCGCAATGGTGACTATGGTGCCAACACATAATACCTGCCATGCCATGACATGCCACTGCATTACATGTTATGTTTCATTTTCAAAGAGAAGTCGGCATTTGAGAAAATCACTCCTAATCTTACTAAATGATTAATAGCAGAAACAAATTGAAATAACTACTGGCTTTTTGTAAGTATTTGGTAAAATTAACATCTAATATTCACTGTTTTTAAAATGTGGGAATACTGTAATGATACATAGAGGACAGTAAGCCTTTCTCACAGCATGTGTAGCACTAATAACATTTACGATGGCTCTGTAACATTAATGTGTCCCTCTGACAGCAGTTAATTCAGCCCTCGTTAATTTTATTATTTACACATGCTTTTCCTACTGTGACATGTTGACACATCTTCTATGAGAAAGGCCTGTTCTGTAGTGGAGTTCCACTTTTGCAAAGCAATACTATGAAATGAATGCAGAGTACTATCTTTCCACTAAACGAGAAGTCAGTATTGTATTCATAACGGCCTCATCTGAAGGTTGAAACATTTTTAGAGAGGAAAACACACAAATCAGAGAGAGATAGTAAGACATGTCTCCTGTTTCATCTCAGCTCTCACGGTGTTCCTGCATGCTGTTAGAGATACAGTATGAAATGCTGACTGGAACTTTCAAAATGTGGGTTAACAGCCTGATATAAGCGTTCTGGCGCATCTACGAGTCCGCACAACACAACAGTGGGTTTCCAGTTCACAGCAACCGATCACATTTACCAACTAAATGAGAAGACGGCAGAGTCGTTCTGCATTATTTAAGAGAAAATAGCTAAGGCGCAAAACTGACTCAGAATTTACAAATGGAATATAAACTCACAGAATCTACATATATATATATATATATATATATATATATATATATATATATCTGTTTGCATGAGGTGTGGCTGAAGGTCAGCATGGACACAACACATCACGTCATATTGTGTTACAACAACAGTACATGCTGGCTGTAAATATTAACACGGCATGAAATAAACTGACACGTTCAACCTCACACTCTCAGATAGTGGGATTCTTATTATCATCAAAATAATTCTTCCTTTTCATGGATTGTTTTGCAGTCAAATGTGATACCCGGTGCCTAGATACTACACAAGTCCAACAATAACACCAAGTATCTGTTATATCCATAATCAAAAACATATTTTATACTAAAAGCACTGCAACAGAACAGAATATCATGTGGCCACAATGGAAAATAAACCACAAGCCTGTTGGTTATCTGTATATTTCATCACACACACACTTAATCATACACACTCACAGAATTTGGCCCTACAGTCCATATCATCATATCAAATACAGCCACTGTGATACTATCTGCACATAAACAGAAACTGTGTTCTGTATGTTGAATGCAAATGAGACTGATTCCCTTAAATCTTGGGTTTAATATGTTTACACCAATAATCTTGAAATCATTGAACCCAACAGATGATGAACCCTTTCCAATTTGCTTGGAATATTACAGTGATTTTCCCAACATGCTTTGTCCTCTTTTTTAAAAAAAATTAAAGAGCAGTAAAAGAATTGCTGCCCCAAGCCCCCTCCTCCCTCTCCTCCCCGCTGATCAATAGACACCTGCTGACTATTCACATCTTTAAATCTGAAATCAGAAACCGAGGCCTAGGTGGGTTTCCTGCCTGCCTTTCAGTCTTAACACTTAAAATGACACAGAAGAGCTGAGCTACAGCTGGCAGCATCGCTGACAGACATCAAATAATCGGCTCAGCGCTGTCTGCGGGCCTGGCTGCAACAATAAGCAGAATCCCTGCTGCAGCCACCAGTGAATAAAAAATCATTCACTACAACAGCAAATCAACTCGTCGGCTTTCCCTCCCTCTATTGATGGTCGCTCCTCAAGATGCGGTGCATGCAGTGCGGGGAGTGAGTGCACAGGCTGCAATGGTCTTTTGCCTTTTGATGCTCCACCAGAATCCGGATAAAAAACACCGCAATCGGCGTCAGTCGCCTCCATATTGCTGTATTATTTGCACCTGGTCATCATGAGGAACCCAGCATCACTGGATTGCTATGGCAGACGAATATGCACAGATTTGACACATCCACTGCACCATTATTCTCAAGCCACATATGATGATGGAGAAGACAACAGGAGAGGAAAAAAAATCTCCCCCCATCATAAAAAGAAAAAGATTTTAAAGGAATATCCAAACTTACCGTCTGCTGTGAACCGGTTGCTGTCTCCTCCGCCGACCGGTGAGTGTGTGTTGGTGCTGTAGGAAATGATGAGGTGTGTGTGTGTGTGTCTGAGGGACTGTTCCCGGCCGGTGTGTCCGTCCCCCCACTCAGCCGCTGCAGCAGCAAGCTGTGGTCCACACGGATCCTTCGCTCTCCTCACCAGCTCCCCCGCAGCTGTCAAAACCAGCAGCGACCGAAGATCGTCTATTAGGCTTTCGAGAACACGGGTTCACTCATCGGCGATAACCGTGGACGTCGACGCATGCGCTCTTATACGAGATTGTGTCATGGATGTTGTCTTTGGTGTGAAAACTGACATCATTTTGCAGCTTTTACAGTTGAACAATGAAGGTGTATTTTACTCCCAATTTTGCAGCAACCTTATGATGACGATGCTCCGTCTTGGTGGAAACAGATCTGGCAATGAAGGGTAATATTTATAGTCTACACTGGCTTTATTTATTTATTTATTTAAGAATTACTTAAATAGGACACACAGAAATGCATTTAATTTCTCTTGTATTGTGTCAGCTCAACATCCTGCAAGGATATGCACATTTCTTTTATGCATACAAAATTAATTCACTCAATGAATAAAACATTTGCTCAATTAATATTAATATAATGTGCTTCAGCTAGGTGTATTTACTGGTGGTAGATGATTTACTGGTGAATTAACATAGAGGACTATCTGATCTTTTTGTGGAAGTAGGTTAATTTATGGATTAGCCATACAGTTTTTATAGAGACTACACTGGGAGGTCCCTAGCATGTTGCTTGTGGTAGGCAGAGATCCCATCAGAGTGAGACATCTTTATTTTCCTTCTATCTTTTAGTCGCTGCCAATCCGGTGTAGAAATGACAAAAAAATTGCAACAGTAGCGACCCCGTTTTAACTAGCGGCAGCAGTGGGACCTGCAGACAGAGACGTGAAATAATTTCAACAATAACCCTGCAGAGAACCATGTGATCTTGCCATTGTATCTAATAAAACACACTATACATAACCAAAATGTAGTCACCTGAAGCCATGTAAGTCTATGGATATCATTATTAAGTTTAGTTGGTAGTAGGCCTACTTTTATTTTATATAGCTTGTATACTTTGTGAATTCAAAATAAATTAAATTTATGTTCATGTGTTTTTTTCTGATGGTTTGTGTAAATTTGCTGGGATTATTTTATACTCTACTGATAATATTCATAATTAGATTTTATATTTCGATAAAAGTGGATGGTTCTAGATGTCTTCCAATATGAGACACAGGTGTTTCTCTGTCATCAACACAGGACAGGTGGCCTATAGACACACACACAGCAGCAGTGCTGGTGTCGAACGCCCCAGTGCACTTTACATTATCATTACTGGCCCACCAATCCACATCACACACACACACACACAAACATGACAGCTCTGCGTGTGCTCTTGTGTGTGTGTGTGTGTGTGTGCGTGTGTGAACAACGCCCTTCACCTCTCCCACATTACTCAGTTCCAGTGCAGGACAGACCAAGCATGTCTTCCACACATTAAGACTTCATCATGAATACAGCACTCATCACGTCCAGACTGTTTTCTGTCTCTCTCTCCTTGTCAGCGACCACATATTTTTACCATCATTTTTAATGAAAAGTGTAAAGAATCCAACCACTGAGCTGCACTTTCACATGCCATGGATTAGTCATCTGTAGCTCACCATAAGGCATGTCCGTGCACTGTGTGAAAAAAGGGTAGACACGTGATAAATACATGTAGTAACGCTCGTCCAGGCCGAGGGGTATTCACAACTGAGTCATGTGCAGTTGCTCCTAATAATGTTGACAAGTCCTGAGGGGAGAGTGGGGCCAAAACAAAGAGTTTTCGCGACGGATGATTTAACATGAGATAAAAACGTGTGTGTGTGCCCGAGACCAAAGTTACGCACCATCTCACAGATTTAAATACATAATTGCTTTCAATGGGTGTAACTTAGAAAAGACAATAGTACGCATTTTATATTCAAACAACTCAATGTTGACCTAGAGTTTGTGCCCACCATTGCGATGTCTGTGCAGTGAAGACAGTGTTGACATTCATGCAGGGCTGTTGGACAAATAGGATGTGTGTGTGTGTGTGTGTTTTTGTGTGTGCAGGTGTGTCCTCCTCCCTTACTAACCGACTGGCAGAGATCTGTGGAGAGCCGCACCAGTGTGTAAACTGCTGTCGTTTCTTTTCATTGAGGAGACAGACAGATGTGTTTTTTACAGCATGACATTACGAACATACCGCTGCTGAGTGTGAAATACTCCCGTGCACTTTGAACATGTTTTTATATCTTTAACTGTGTGTCTACTGTCTAATAATTTCACTAGCTTATTGATCAATTTCTCTAAAATGATCCCCTTTAAATCTGCATGACAGTTTTGTGCTAAAATCAGTAAGGAGGCAAAACACTCAACATGTTGCAGTATCATGTTATATTTTCAGGCTCCGACACCTTCTCCAAACTTTCTCTGGGGTTTTGTGTACTTTAAAACCAGTTTATACAGGCCAGGATATATTATGGTAAGACAATGTCACTTTGATAGCAACCAGATACCTGCTTCCTTACCATTATTGTTTACACCTAACTTGGTCAGAGAGTTACATCTGATATGAAGCAGCTTGGGGTCATATCTCTTCCTGTCACTGATGGCTATGAGCCTCTTAACACTACATATCCTGAGATGACCCCTGCGAGAAGATCAGGGGTAAAAAATGCTAGAGTGACTTTATATGAATTCTCCTCAAGCTCTTTTGGGTAACTGTCACTTCTAATCCCTAAGAGACTTATATGTTGGTTGACTTGCATTATTGGAGCTGCTGTAAGTTCATAAATTATGATGACACGTTCAGAGGGGTGGCTTTTGTTATGTAATGTGTTTATATATTTGCCTCGGGTGAGGCGCCGATGCTACTGTGCATTGACAAAACAAGGCGAACTTGTACAAACTTCTTCTCACATGTTGTTTGCATAAGAAGATGGCACATTCTTGGCAGACGTTAAGACTGATGAACACGCCGACTGTGGGAGCTTGAAAACCAGAGGAGAAAAAGTCCGGAGATATTGACAGCCAACTTAAATGTAATCACCTTTTTTTTTTCTCCAGCAATTTCAAATCCCACTTAGAGCAGCCAAATAAAATAGGTTGATTGTGTAACACATTTCTGCCAGATCAGGGACAATTTTAGGCAAACGTGGGCACACATATATTGAGAAGATTGTAAACGAGAAGGGGAACTATAGCAGTTGCTAGGGAACACCATAAGACCAGACAATCCAATTCTGCTTCGCTTTTTTCCTGAGGGGGAGGAGGAGGAGGAGAAGGAGAAGAGTCAGACAGCTCCTGCCACAACAAGCAACTAATAGTGCAGTGGTATGAACTATATATATATTCCCCACTCCTTCATGTAAATACAGCCTGGCAAACTTCACTTTACCTCGGCCTTTTCACACCAAGGGATATTTCCAGGATTAACATCACCAGGGAGTGTTAATCTCACGTTCACCTCATTTGTCTGTCTTGGCTGTGCTTGTCAAAGACACACACAATGCCTGACAGGAGACTTAAATAATATTTAGTGCTGGATTGTCACAGAAACAATTACAACTTTATATTCAAAGCTTTCAGATCTGCAGGGGTATGTGGATGAAGTTTTAAATGTCACCTCAAAGTTGAGACCTGCAAAATCCATTTCCAGCTGTGTAACTCAAGACAATAAATTAAAAAGAGAATTTTGCAACTTTTTTTTTTTTTTAGTTCATTGGACTCAAAACGAGGCGATTCAGACTAAATAGTGCTTGACCTGACCCACTCTGTCTGCCAAGGTGTTTGGGCATAAGTGTTGACTGAATTATTATGAAGGTTATGCAGCAGTGTTATGCACCCCAGTTGAATTTATCCAATTAGTTGATCGACAGAAAATTTATCAAGAACTAGTCTGATAAACAAATAATCATTTTTTAAGCATTTTTTTAAGTATAAAGACCAAATATTCAGTGGTTGTAGCTTCTCAAATGTGAAGCTTTTCTGCAACACACATGACACAGAAAAACTTCAAATTCTCATATGCTCACTGAATATCTTTTATAATATCTATTTTCTCTAGTTACAACCCTGATTTGTTAAATGGGTGGACTGACCCTACATAGTATAGTCCAAGATGCATCAAGTCAACCTGTGCTCACACAAACTGAAATTTAAATCTTCCCAACACTTTTATGCAACCAAACTACAGCGTGTAAATTATCCTGCCAGTCCCCTAGTAACAGTAAAATGACATGCCCATGTGCCTGTTACTCTTTTGAACGCATTTCCAATTTCATTGCCAGGTTTAAACTTAGATATATTGGTAAGATCTGGCATGACAGCATCAGATTTGACCCACTGAAAAGAGCAGAGACTCTACCAGAGCAAGGCCAAGTATAAGCAACACAGCCATAAATCAAGCCTTGTCAGTTACGCACCTTCTCATCTTTGGGCCCTGCTACATTACACACAATACAAGGTGGAGCTATTTAAAAAAAAGAGAAAAAATAGCCCATCAATCTATTAGTCAGGCAAGTTGCAAGTTTGACAGTTTAAAACCAGCAGTGAGGCATCAGTCAAGTGAAATACTTTTCATATAGTTCTATATCATTCTGACATCTGTCATTGTCGGGGAGGTTTCTAGGTATGCCACCGTGCGGCGCATTGTTTACGTTGATTGGGGTAACGACAGTGTGACTGGGAGGAATGAATGCTATGGAATTTCAGTGGATCTTCAATGGGATCAAAACAATAAGGCAGAAAATCAATGTGAGCGATTGGGAATAAAAGCAATTCATCATCGGGAGACACTTTGCATTCCTTTGTGACGACTCTACCACTGGACTCTTTGTGTTTTACACGTGTTTGTGTGTCAAGTATGTGGCAAACAGAATGTAAAAGCAGATAAACATGATTAAAATCAAATAGCATCACAAATATTCCAGTAGAATTTCTTACTCAATATTTTTATACGAGCAAAATGTTTAAGAAATTGCACAAAGGTTAGAGGTCAAGGTTTTGAAAACCAAGTTTTATTATTTCATGACATTTTTTTTTTCTCTTTGCATGCCACCAAGAAATAATGAAGGGAGGATTCAGGGCAATTGGGATTGTTGTTCTCATAATGTAAAAAATGTCAAATTTATTAACAACAACAATAGTCAGGGATGAGGAATGTAGGCTTGATCAATGTTAAAGGCAAAGGGTTCAGTCAGACTAATGTGCCACAATTCATTTCTCTAAGCACAACGTAATCGAACATGCGCTGTACCGTGAGGATAATCACATTCTGATTCGTTATCAGGAGAATCAGAAGAGATGTCAGTGTTGCTGTATCTGAACGGTGAAATTAAGAATCAGCAATATTTCTTTTATCTTAGATTCTAGCAAGAGCACTCAAAGAATTCATAATTACTTCAAATATTATTTACACTGACTTTTTTTTTTCTAATAGAGAGGTTAAGAATTATATTCTACAAAGTGCATGAGGTCTTTTTTTCTATACAGTGTTAGGAATAGGCAGTCATGTTTAAGTTTTCTGTGCAATCATGTATTAGTTACATCTTAATGTATTCAAGTTACTGAAAATGAGATGAAATTTTAACATCTTATTTACAGTCTTTTTTTCTTTACAAAAATCCACAATAATCATATTAGTATTAAGTCTTCATAATATAGTCGTGTGTCAGTGCCACAACTACCATCTTTGTGCACTTTAAAACCAAATCAGCCACACTTATAGTCTAAAATTTTATATTCATACATATATGAACACGTGTACATATGTATCTCTTCAGTCTGCTTAGTTAAGTGATTTCATCACTGTGTCAAAACCTGCAGAATTCTTTTCATAGTGTGTATCACTCCGTCTCCATTAGACGCATCCTCCTGTCCCACAAAGCAATAATTACATTAAATCTGTAATTTAATTTCACACTATTACTTTTCGAATTGTCTTCTTTTGATGAATAATCATAGTTAAAGATTTCTCAAACAGTCTTTAGTGTTAGTTAGATGATCAAACCATCCAAATTACCTCTTTAGATGCTTAAAAAAAAAAGGTTTTTCCAACGTTTACTCAAGGAATTCTTGAGAGTTTTTATACTCCAGGTCTTCTTACCTTGGTCACGCTGTTGTCAGGCTAACAATTACAGCTTGGAGACAAAGGGGAGACCCTCATACATGTCAGCCTTGAGTTTGGCCCACTCGGCCAGTTTCTGGATGGTGCTCTTCTCTTGGCCCAGTACGCTCGCTGCCTTCCTCAGCTTGGCCTCGTTGCGTTCCAGGTAGCGTTCCCCCTCGCCCTTGAGGAAGTTCAGCTTCTCCACGCGGCTCTCATTCAATGGGATGTCCTCGCTCATGTAGGGGTTGAAGCGGAAGTAGGTGTCGGGGGGCAAGAGGGCATCCAGCATGGTGTGCACCTCTGAAACAGGGATGGGGGAGCTTTTAGATATCAGAGCCTGATGCTAGATACAGCCATTTTTTTATTCTATCTTAAAGTTTTCAATTCAAGAGACTGCACTGAACAAGAAAAAATTACAGCCTTTCCATTAACACCTCTAATCTGTGGTTTTTAAATATATATTAATATATTTTGGGGGGTCATACCCTCGGTATCTGTGGCACTGCTGATGACATTGGTGAGCTTGGCCTTGAGGCTCGTGTAGGTAGTGTTGTTCTTGCCCGCCGTCTCGTACCGTCCAGTGCCCAGAGACAACACACATTGCAGTGGGGTGTTGGGCCACAGACACTTACACTCATGGATGGCCAATGCTGTGGGGTTGTTTATCAGAAGTCCTCCATCCTAAAGGAGAGAAAAGAAACAGTAGGGGAAATGATAAATGGAAGGAGAACAAACCTCAACTGTTAAGAAACAAGGCTACACTATTGGCATTAAATAAACTAGACTTTGAAGAATACATTCCTCCACCCATTGGCAGCAACTAGGTCAGAGCTTGATCAAATTTAAATTGTCGGCATGTCTTGTTTTAATATATTTCTTGTGACAGCCTGTAGGGGACAAAAGAGGTGAAGTGGACAAGCTGTCCCAGAGCTACACAGCTTTAGGCCAGATGAAAAGAAGCTCCTGAGCCAGAGATGCACTGCGCTGGAACCCATCCCTGTTTACTAAGAAGTAAACAAGTAAGAAAAGCTGTGTTTTTAGCAGCTTCCTGCAGCTAGAATAGGTCATTTTTTGGTAAATTGCTCTGAAATCTAACAATATAAAGAGTCTAACTTCTGCAGCTATGAATTTAGCTTGGCTGCTAAAGCAGATTTCAGTATTCTAATCTTGAATGACTCCATTTAGAAGCTTATTACAAATGATTTGCTTCCTCTTTCATTAGGCTTGTACTCTCATTTTTCACTGAATTATAACAGGATTTATGAAAGAGTTGCTGACAGTAGTGAGAGAAAAGAGGACAATCAGGCTAAATGGATGTCTGGACCAGTTTAGTGCTTCTGCTCTTTCTCAGTCTTTCCCCAAGCCCAATTCTGGACCTTATCCAACCACTGAAGTGCTTTTGGCTTGGATAAATAGAGATGGAGAGTGTGGCTCACAAGAGGTCCGACCCTCTCTGGCAGATCAGGGGTAAGGGTCATTTTCACTTCTCTATAGAGGGTGGGCAGTAGAAAAATAGCCAAAAAGCTTAAATCCTCTCCTTCATCTGGGATTAAGGAAACAATATGTCAACAACAACCAAAAACACACCTAATAAATATGGGTGCATCAGAGTACCTTAATAGAACAGAAAAGTACCAGATTTACTTTGTTACATTACTTTTGATAATCTTTTTTATGTTTTTTGCTAAGACCAGGACTAGTTATAATATCCGAATAGGTAGCTGCCCAATATTTCACTCTAGGAGACATCTATAACGGGTTTATCTGGTGATAGATACATATCTGTCTTTGGGTTACTGATGCTCTATGTCGCAACATATAAAAAATGATGTTAAAGACACTGTTTCATGCTATGGTGTAATAACAATTGCTATAATAAATACCTGTGGTTCAGTGAGAAATAGGTCTGCTCTACCTTTTACGCAGTGTCTGTGAATGCATCTCTTTCCAGTGTGTGTGTGTGTGTATATATGTATTTTTTGATCCCCTGCAATGGCAGAATTCTCCTGAGAAATACCGCTGCTAGTGCTGAAAACTAGAGTAGGAGTGAGACCGGTGGGTGGCAACTGTAACTCAAACTGACGATGAAAACACTATGCAGCTCCAAGAGGAATGTGGAGAACAACACGCACACTACTCATTCACTCTTCATCTTTCCATCCCCGATGTCACCCCAACGTCCGTGGGAAACAACTCAAAACAGACACTTTCTGCAGAGATGTGAGCGGGAACAGAATTGCGCAAACACACAAAATCATATTATACATGGAAAAAAAAAGTTAAAACAGCACCCTCAATAGAAGTAGAAGTCATATAAAAAAAAATACTAATTTACATCCCATTCTGATCTACAGTAGAGGTCCTCAGCATCATTTTGTTAGTTAGTTTACTAATCAAAAGGATAATAGTCCTCTTATCACATCTGAGAAGAAAAAGTAGCAAACATCACATAGCTATGAGAGCTAGAGGTTGCACTCATTAGTTGCTTTGCTAAATTAGTAGCTGTTATAGCTTCTCAATTTGTAGGCATCTGTTTTCATCTTTAATGCCTAAGAGAATCAAGGCTCAGATCAGTAAATATGCAGACTGGGATCAGGGATTAGAATCTGTTATCAACCAAAACAAAAGGCTGTCTACCAGGGCTCTGGCATTAGGAAATGGCAGGGGAGAGAAATACTTGCTAGAAGGGGGGACATGGCTAATTTTGCTTAAGTAGGTTATCAAAATTAAGCTAAGCCTTGAGCATAATTGCTGCCAATAAAAACCATCTAAAGATATCTGGCCTAATAATCAAACTTCATAAAAACAACTCTGTTAAATAGCCCCCAAAAGGTGCCCCGTGATATGTACCTGATCATGGTGGTAAAAAGTAAAATGTATGAATGCTCCTGACATTGTAGCCATTTATCAGATGCTTTTATCCATCAGTGCACCTTTGTCGTAAACATAATCTACCATTCTTGAACCTAATATTTCTAATATTTTATTCTCTCCCCCTATGCTTTCCCCTCTTAAGAGAAAAAGGGCTAACATCCATTACCTAATGCACTATATCATTAGTCAGCATGAAAATGAAAAGGGGAGGTGTGAAGCTGCAGAGCATGCCACTTAGAATTAAAATTTAGGTTATTTCAACAACATCAACCACATCCATTTTTGGACCACCTGAAGGACACATTTAGACAGTGGTTGTCTGACAGACAGGGGCCATATCTGATACTCTCTTTCATGGGGAATTTAGAAGCTCTTCCCATTTTCCTCCAGGAAGGCAGGCCAAGTCGTGAGAGTACAAGGCCTATGATGTTTAAGGGCACAGACCGGGTCCAAGGATTCTCTACCGCCATCTCATTCTGTTCACTTTCTCTCTATCCCTCAGATGCTTGACAGTCTGGAGGGAGGATGAACCAATTAGAGGACTGCCTTCAGAGTTTCGGGTTAGAAACAAATCTACACATGCATCCTTGTATGTGTATACACACACACACACACACACACACACACACACACACACACACACAGTCCACAGTCTGTGTCATTTTGTTCTTAAACCAAATTTGATGTAGTTTGCATTATGTGTTAATATTTCCCTTTTTTTAATCAAAGCTTCAATATTTAAATTCAAATAACTACATCAAACTGAAGTGGTCTAAATTTAGTAAAGACATCTCCCAGTTCTCTCAATCCCATGTCACACCTGATGGAGGTCTTTTCCCAGGACAAATTCCTGGAAGTAGCCCGGGGCGGCAGATGAGGCCCTGATAGCCTCCCACATTTTGTGTTTGCAGTCTCCAAGGTAGTGGGATCTCACTCCTGGCATGAGTCTGTAGTTCCTAAACACATAGGCCTTCAGAGGCAAACCCCTGTTCACAATTGTGCTCACTGCTGCCACCTGGTGGACAAAAAAGAGCATATTAAAAAAGCCAAGTATTCTTAATGTTTACAGCCCTTTGGCAAAGTAATGTTTTTGTGACAGACAAAGGACAAAAATAAATGTGATAAAAAAACTATATAAACTATATATAGGCATACTCAAATCAACAAATGAAGTACTTATCCAAGCAGTGTAGAGCTGAATAAACTATCTAACTTACTTTAGGGCAGTGTGGGTCCCTGGCACTTTCAATCATACATCCCTCACCCATGCGTTCCCTAAAGAAAATACAAAAAAAGAATTGAGACAGGATAGATCAGAATACCCTCTTTTAGCATTTACTACTAGAACAAAGGTATCATTAAATATTAGCAAACAATAAAGCCAGGAAGAAATCAAGGAGGAAAAAAAGGAATTGGTGAAGAAAAGGATTGGAAATGAAGCCTTGCAGACTAACTTGAGGATGTTTTCCCAGATTTCACTGTCATAGAAAGCATGGCTCCAGCCCATCTTGACGGTTCCAACGATAACATTTTGCTTGAAGACATCCGAGCCCAACTTCCTGTACATCTCCTCGCACTCTTCTAGGGGGATCTGAAAAATCCCCAGCATGAAGGCCAGGATAGCACCTAAAGCACAGGAACAAGCATGATAAGCCGGTGAACACAGGGCAAAGGAGGACACATTAGCCAGTGGGGTCAGTGAGGGTCAGGATTATGGAGGACTGAAAGGAAAACAAACTACAAACAGTGGTCCCAATTTACCTGTGCTGACTCCACAGATATAGTCGAAGAGTTGGTGGATCCGTTTTCCAGTCATGTTCTGCAGTTTATGGAGAGTCTGCAGGGCCAGCAGTCCTCTGAAACCAGTCACATACTTAAGAAAAGTAGACTAACAAAAACGCAGCTTATTTTAATAAGACATCTAAACATGTAGAGAAGATCTCATCGGTTTGGGCTGCAATGCTAGTTATTAATATGTTATGAATTTTTTAAATATAAAAATGTCACAGACATTTCAAAGTTGATTTATTTTTGAATAATTATACCTTGTCCCTCCTCCGTCTATGGCGAGAACCCGAATTCCCCTTCCTTTGACTGGCTCTGTGTAGCCAACCACAGCAAGTGCTTCTCTCACAGCAGCCTGCAGAGGAAGGTCTCGGGCCTGGCGCAAACGCAACAAACAAGGCAGCACGCTCTCCTAGAGATCCAGGAGAGAGTCAGGGAGACCAGCTAAAACAATTCATAATCATACAGATACACACTCAATAAAATACAGACTACTGATATGCACTTGAAAAATATTTTTCCCTGGGGCACTCCACAGAACCTCCTGATACGGGACATACAATCAGGTCTCTCACTAGTCTCTCTCTCTCTCATAGGGACCTATGCAACTCATTCAACACTGACAACAGGGTATGTTAAAAAAAAAATCTCAGATACTGACAGATTTTCTCAAATCAAAATCCACAAATCTTAATTGTTTATATTTTTGTTCACCATTTCAGTTTATCTGATAAATTTAAAATGCTATAAAAAGAATAAAGAGATTGACTTTTTCAAAAGCACATTTTTAGGTGTACACTTTGGGATTAGCTGAGCTTGAGCAATACTTTTCTCTTACAGTAGACAGAGAGAAGCAAAACTGCTTGTAACATTATACTTTAAGCATTAGTGTCTCAACTTACACACGAAAATCCTTTGATAAAACAAAAAATTAAAATAGGATATTTGGTCTACATCATGCAGCCAGAAACACACACACTAACCTTGACAGCCACAACTCTTGTCTCGGGGAACTCCAAGAGATGATAGCTGAGTTCCTCCACTCGGCTGGTGAGGAGCTTGACGTCAGTGACCCTCTGCAGGCCTTTCACCAGGGCTCTGGTCCTGTTGTCTACACTCACCCTGGCGATTATCTGCATGACAAATACAGATAATGTTCGGTGCATGTACAAAATAATGCAAATCTGAACAACTATATTCTGTCATTTTTCTACCTGAAGATGATGGTATTCAAAAACTTCTGAAGGCCTGCAAATTTTTCACAGCCTTGGTTACAAGGAACCTTATTTCTAATGTAATGCATGTCCTCTTGCTCAATCACAGTCCAAACAATCTCTGCCTAACCTGTTTGCCCCTTTCTTATAGTTTAACAATCATACGGTCACTTAATATCTGTGATTTCTCATATTTAACAGAGGTCTACTTTTTCATTCAATGTTCATTAGAGCCATAATGAGCATCCTACCTTCTCTCTTTGAGCCAGCAGTTGTTGCTTCGCCTTTTCCGCTTTATCCGCTTTGTCCACTTCACTATCCGTCTTCTCTCCTGCCTTTTCCACAGTGGGCTCTTCCACAGCAGCTGCTGAGGACTTTTCCTTTTCTGGTGCGATGCTTTTGGAATCACTTCTGAATTTGGGGACCAGAGGAGCGATGTAGTTGCCAACAAATGCCTGAACGCTGGGCCGAGGGTAGGATAGATAGTGGGTGAAGCCTTTTTTAGGGGAAGTAGTAGGCACAGGGACAGATGGGGCGGCATTTTCTGTTGCAGGGGTATCAGAAGAGGGCATTTCTTCCAGGGGAGTGAGCTTTTCTGATGGAGGAGGAGAAGGAGGGGGAGGAGAGGGAGAGGTAGTGGGTGCTTCAATACTCTTAGCCTCTGCCACTGGGGACAGAATAGGAATGTGGTCCCCAGTTTTCCGAGGGGCAGTGCTGAGGATGGCCTCAGAAACAGGATCGTCCGCTCCTCTTTGCTGCTGTGGCCTGTTGTCGCCTTCTTCCCCGTGGGTGCTTGTACCAAAGTAACTATTGATGTGCTGCGCCAAACTTTTGTAAGTCTCATCCATATTGGTTGAAAGACCTGCCGGGTGAAACAGCTGCATAGTTTGTTTCGCCACAGTCGAGGAAGAGATCGGTGCAGACACATTAGCCGCTGAAGCTAAACCGGATGTGGACTTCTTGGTGGCAACAAAAGGTTTTTCTTGCTGCATGTCCTCCTTTTCTTCTGCTGTGTTCTTCTCACCTTCTTCTTCTTCTTTCATGGTGGTTTCCGGTGGTGGGGAAGTAGCTGTGCCGTTTGAGGTTAACGTCTCAGCTTTGACCAGAACTTTCTCCACATGGGTGCTGTCGACTGCGGCACTGCCAGGCTTGAGGCGGGAGAACTTGGAGATGAGGTCCGTGCTGCCTACTGCCTTGGTGACACTGTCGAGTGTGGTCCTGATCCGCGACATGCGTCTGCTGGCTCACAGGGAACAGCAGCGAAGAACTTTTAAATTAATCAAGCAAATGGATGACGCTTAATGTCTGTGTAAAATAATGCAGCATTCTGGCAGGCGACCTGCCACCAGCTACATCAGCTTTAGTAGAAATTCCATTTTGGAGTGAAATGGAGAGTGTTGGATTTTTTTCTGCTTGTTTCACTGTTTTCTGAAAAAAAGAAAAGAAAAAAAGAACATAAATAAATCATCTGCAGGGAGAGTCAGCACAAATACAACAGTTTTTCATGGGACTTAAAGTCACTCAAAAAATGTTTTTCTTCTTGTTCCTACAATTGGATGTTTGACCTTCACTGTGCAGAATGATGTATGTTCAGTGGAGCCCGACCGGGAAATCAGTCAGCCGACATTATCAGCTGATATTGGCCTATCACAGATATATTGGTATCGGTGTATATATATTGTCCAATATGCGCCAATATGTATTTTTTTATTTTTTAAAGTTGAATAGACAGCATTTTATGTATATTTGATCCTTTTTCTTAATTCAAGTTTAATATATACATATGTTTTTTTGTTCTGTATTTTTTATTTATAATTATTTATTATTATTAAATTCCCAGTGAAGTTTACTGTTTCAGTGCACTGATTTTATACAATAAAGTTTATTGTTAAACTGTAAAATATCATGCCTAAATTACATATCTTTGTCACAAGTGTTTTATAAGCACATTTGAGGGATCACTGCAAAAAATGTGTGTTTACATATATATTCTGTGTATATCAGATTATCGGTACCTAATATCTGTATCAGCATCGGCCCAAAAAGTCCAGTATCGGTTGGGCTCTAATGTTCAGACTTTAACACTGGAGGGCTTTTTTCACATTCATCTGCTGCAAGTGGGAAGTTTCTCTGTGCTCACTGAAAATAAATGATTTCAAGGGGTCGGCCTACAAGCAGGATTTGTGACATCACAACTAGTTTGAAAGCCAATTCTGGTCCGTTGTGCAACTTATACCAGTGTGATGTGGTAACTCAAAGCCTCCTGTGCACATACACAGAGAATGGACTTTACAGTGAAGCAGGAGACATCTTGTGTCCAGCAGTTAAAAAAAGAAATATGTTTGCATATTCATAGATTCTGGGATTTTTAATGAGGGAGAAGGAGTAGATGCCATTTTAAGGATTTTAACGAGGAAATTATACATTTTTTATGGAAAACCCATATCAGACATACATTATTGTTCCAAGTAGAGTATTTTATATATAGTAAGACATGTCTGCATGGGATCTTTCACATGTAACACTGCAAGTGAAAAGTAGGCCAACAGGAGGCACCCTCTGACACCCTCCCCATCCAGGTAGCCATGGAAACTGTTCAAGCAACAAAAACAGGTGCTGACGCCAGCTTTCACAAAATAACAACTTAAACCCTACACTCCCCCAGTTGTTGCGTTTGCCGATCGATCACTTCGACAAGATGGAAGAGCAGCGACCTTCAGCTAATCTGAATTTAACTACGGAGTCAGCTCAACTTGTAAAAACTCTGCTGGACAGACACCGCCACGCTGACGATCATGTGAATAATATGAATTGGGTCGCAAGCAAAGACTTTACAGTCGACGTGGGGAAAAAGCAGATTGCGGAGTATATTCAAAGTTGGGAGCTGCAATCCTGCTGGCTTTATAGTCTGGACCCCCTCTACACGACCGAGGAGGAGCATCATACTCTCTACCACTACCGGGCCCGCTTTAGCACCCCGACCCCACGGGCACCGATCCAGGGCACGGCTAGCGTTTATTTCGTTGTGGACATATCCAAAGTCAGACCCCGGAGTCTGCCCGTAGAGGTGCACTTCATAGTGGAGTCAAACAGGCTCGTACACACAGCGGGGAAGAGCAAGTTCAGAGAGAAGTGGCTGGCGGATGTTATTGAGAGCAAGACTCTGCTCCGAAGAGCAGTGGACCTCTGAATCACACTGTTGAACCACTCAGCGGGAGATTTCTGAACTTAATGTCCCTCCTCCACTCAAAAATGTGTTTTTCTTCTTGTTCCTACAGTTGGATGTTTGAGCTTCTCTGTGCAGAATGATGTATGTTCAGAGTTTGACACTAGAAAGCTGTTTTCACATTCATCTGCTGAAAGTGGATGTGTCTCTGTGCTCATTGAGAAATCCAGTTTTAAAAGGTGGACCAACGAGCAGGATTTATGACACAATTTACTTCTTCACAAATAGTTTGGCAGCCAATCCCGATTCAGTGTTCAACTTACACAAGTGGGATGTGGAAACTTGAAGCCTCAAGTGCAGAAACTGAGAATGGACATTACAGGACATTACAGTGAAGTAGGAGACAGACTGTGTCCATCATACATTGTATATTCATAGATTCTGGATTTTTTTTTATGAGGGAGAAGGAGCAGATGTAATTTTGAGGATTTTAACAAGATAGTTGAACTTTTTTCGTAGAAAAACACATCAGACACAAACGATTCAAAGTAGAGTATGGAGGGGGATCTTTAGGTTATATATAACCTGGAGAGGTTAAATGTTAAATACCACAGAATGGCTTGTTTTCGTTGCCTTGTTTGCGAATGACCGACAAAACCCCACTCAGAAATGAAATAACTCGACGTTAACGCTAGAAGAAAACTCCATATGCTCACCGTTTCTATCAGTCCTTCATCTCTGGGTGTAATTTGTCTGTTTTGTTGGACTTCGCACTGGCTGTAACGTTAACAGTTCGCTTACGGCTTAAACCGCTTAACTCATTGAACCGTATTCAAGACAACGGAGCTGTTTCGGTTAGATAATGTGCTTATTTAAATGAATAAACACCACTTGACCGTGCCTGTTTGCGAGCTAGCAGACGGCTGACAAAAGCACCACTGAAAAGCGTAACAACCCCATTTGTAGCTGCTAGCCTAGCGTTAGCTAATGAATGGAGAGCACACAGTCAGTTCGTCCAATTTTAAACAAATTCAACATTTAAATTGTCATCCTCTTACCTTACAAAACACAGACTGTTCAATATGTCTATGAAAGATTTCATTCAATGCGGTGCTGGCAAAATACATCCAGCTATTGGTGTTGGTTGGAAAAACTAAACAGGAAGAAGAGAGGAAGTGACGTAGTTAGTGCCATGGATTCTTGGGTAGTGTAGTACAATGCTTTATTTATACCACTAGATGTCGACACAACATCTTTGGAATAAGAACACAATATTTTTAATGGCAAAAAAGAGCAATTACAATTGTAAGACATATACAGATACATATATCAAGTATCTACAGCACAGCATGCACATTGTAAATAATTTGAAACATTTTAACACAACGACATTGAGGTCACTGTGATCATCTTAGTGTACTTTCTGTGTGGTTTGAGTCCACTATTTCAGCACCACGGAGAGCAACATTTATTGCAGCTGCAATGGAATTAGAGTTTTGTTCAAAATGTGTGAATTATAATAGTATAAATCACAATCATGTTAGCGATGAATTGTCCTGGTTAACATTTGTGTCTCAAACAGAGAAAAGCAGTATCTGTCTGTGTAATTATGTATTAAAGCTTCACAACATCTCAGACAGGTAATCAATGATTCAAAACAGTCAGTCAAACCAAAAAGATCATATTGAAAATGCTAGTTAATATAAAATATATTGGAATCCATGCAATACACAATTAACTGTATATTTGTTGATGACATTTTGTCCGGCTTTCTCTCCCTCTTTCTCAATTAACATGCACACACACACTTGTCTGTCACTCCTTGTCATTTGGGGGTGTCACAGCATTTATACAATGAGTCATTTCACACAAGTGTTGAAAACAGTTGCTCTTCTTGCAGTCAAAATGAAATTGAATAAACTACAGTGGGCACATGACTTGGCACATGTACATTGATGGATTTTGTATGTGAGTAGCAGGACTTTGTAGTCACACCTGAAGCAGACAGGGAGCCAGTGCAATGAAAACAGAATTGATGTCACATGTCCGTGTTTTTGCATTCACGTCAGGATCCTGGCAGCACTGTTCTGAATGTAGTGGGGCTTCTACATGCTCCTGCCAGGGATCCATGTGAAGAGCGCATTGCAGTGGTCCAGTCTTGAGGAGATAAAGGCATGGACAAGTTTCTCTGCATTTGTCAGGGTTAGAGAGAGTTATGAATTATCCCTGACCTCTTTCACGTAAAGAGAAAAGAAAAAAAACTATATGTGTGGAGCAATTACCTCTTTTGAATTGTGGTGGCTTTTACTCATAAATGTCTGGAAAGGTTTGAACATTTCTATCACAGTAGGGTAGTAATTATTGCTAATGGTATACGTAGACAGTAGGATAGTCACATTCAGTTCAGAGTGCAGCTGAAAGAAAACAATGTTTCATCAAACTCTACAAAAGAAAAAAACAGTGCAAGAAATTACTGCTGCCATTGTAGCACACTATTATAATTATTATATAGTATATATAATATTAATAGAAAATCATACGGTCTACATTGCTTTATAAGACCCCAAAATACACAGTAACCAGCAGCTCTGTCAGGTAACATATGAACTTCACCTAAAGGACAAATAGCTTCTGGTCAATTACCACGGGCAACAGAAAAAAAGAGGACATGATGGAGGCTTCATGCATGACAACCTTAAAACACTATCATCCACTTTTGCTTCATGCCCACGCCACCTTGAATGTACACCATTGTACACCCTGACATATAGAAAGTATATATTATCTTCAATTTGTCATGGGTGAAGTAATGGCAACATTCTTATTTTATCACTGCTCCAACATGGTGATTGTAGCCAACTGCATATGTCTCTACCATCACTCCTTACATGCAGTACTCTGTGACAAGCCTCCCCATTAAGTCACGCTGTTCTGCACAAGTGATTATCTTTTGCGAGGGATATGTGGCGGTGCTTTTTCATGATACAACTTCAGCTGGTTCCTTGATAGCTTTCATCTTTTCTATTCAGCTCTCAGGTTTGGTTTGCTCAGTTTGATAAATCTCTCTTTAAGAAGTTTTCTACTGGACACACCAGGAATTTGCGTCCAAATGGATACAAGCAGCAACAGCTCTGGAAAGGCAACAGGCGAGGATGGAGAGGTGTACGAACATTTTGCGCTCATCAGAGCTGGAATTTTGGGTTTGGTTTTTGTGCTCGCAACATGTGGTAATGTTTTCTTCTTGGGTACACTTTGGAAGAAGCGCAAAAGAAACTCAAAGACCCAGCTTTTCCTCTTGCACCTGTGCTTGGCTGATCTGGTGGTCGCGTTTTTCCAAGTCCTGCCGCAGTTTTCCATTGAAATTACGCACAGGTTCAGAGGCACTGACTTCCTGTGCCGATTCGTAAAATACTTGCAGGTGGTTGGGATGTTTGCCTCCACGTACATGATAGTGGCTATGACCATAGACAGATATCATGCTGTGTGTAAACCGATGGTTTCCTTTTTGAAGGGCTCATTTCGGAGATATCGCTCCATAGGCGCAGCGTGGCTGATTTCTCTCGCCTTCAGCTCTCCTCAGCTCTTCATCTTCTCTCTCCGGGAGGTAGAGGAGAATCAGTACGACTGCTGGGCGACATTTATTGAACCGTGGGGAAGCCGGATATACATCAGTTGGATCACTCTGTCAGTGTTTGCCCTGCCTGCCGTTATTGTGCTCCATTGCCAAATAAAAATATGTACAACAATCTACTTCAACATGAAGAGAAAAGCGCTGCAAGCAGGGCGCGCAGGCACGAAAGGGGTGTCCAACGTGATGCTGAAGACTGTGAAAATGACATTTGTTATTATAATGGCATACACTATTTGTTGGAGTCCATTTTTTGTTGTGCAGTTATGGTCTGCATGGAGCCCAAGCAGCGCGCCTACTAAAGGTTGGTCTATCTGGGAGAAAAGGCATGTCCACTGATATCCAGGAAGTCCCCTAACATCCTTTGGGGACCAAAGAACCCTTTCATCATATTTAATGTCACTGTTGTGAATGTCTGTATCTACATATTAATAATGAACAAGATATTTTGTATTTTATATGTCAGCCTCAGTGATTCTGTACCTTATATGCATAAAATCTAAATTTGTGCACCCACCTTTCCTTTATCTATGTATCTATGTACAGTATATCCTATGCATGTATTTGTGTGTGTGTCTCGGTCATTCACTGTCCCTCGGGTCGTGGCATGTTGACACAAATTGGGCAGCAAGATACGCCCTGTCTCCTACTAGGAGTATTTTTAATTTTGAGAGTCATTAAGCTCTTTGAAATCTGAGATTTAAAAGTTGAACCTGTAAAATAAAAGTAAATGTTCCTCTCTCTCCCCCTCTCTTAGGTCCAGTGTTTGCCATCATCATGTTGCTGGCCAGTCTCAACAGTTGTACCAACCCTTGGATATATCTTTACTATAGCTGACAAAATGGCAGAACTGCATGAGCCAAAACTGTTACATTCCATCTGATGTCTGTGGATATGCCACTTAAGAAAGAAGCCAGGCCCCGAGGACCACCAGATGGGTCATCTGGATATCAACGTCTGATGTTTAAAAAAAAAAAAAAAAAAAAAAAAAAAAATACCCAACAATCAAAGCAGATCCATTATGTTTCCTGTGCTTAAGTCTATAGGTGTTGTAATGTTCTAGCCACTTGTTTGTGACAGTGAAACAAGCTGAGACATAATACTTATTAAAATATACCAGAATAACTGTCATTTTAACAGGCATAACAATGCTCATACACAGTGCAGTACGGTCTTCACATATAGTGCCAGAGCATGAAAAGATGAAAGTCATTTAAAATCAACCAAGACATAAAACATCATTTTTATTGTATTATACACATGACCATACATCATCCATCTGACTTTTAGTGCTTTCATCTGTAATTATGATGTGAACTCTTTGCATCACTTCCTTCTGCTTGCATGACTTTGCCTTTTTGTATGATCACTAATAAACACTGGAATGTTTCTGTTGCACAGATGTAATGCAACCTGCTCATCATTGCTCTGCCTCAACAGAATAAGCGAGGAGCAACAAGAAAGTTTTCATTTTTATAAAGGCTTTTAAAAATTGACTTATCAATAAGGCCTTTAGGTTTCTCATGTTATCCTCATTGATATGTATTATTCTTATTTGGTTTTTTTTAGTATCAATATATTTTAGCCCTTTTATTCATTGACCTTCAGTTTTCCATTCCATTGGTTATAAATAACTCTGTACCTTTGTTAATATTGCAATAATAAACAATATTATTACTGTACTGTACTTTGAGATCAAAATGTGCACTTATCCCTGGAGGATTTGGTCCTTGCCAAGAGATCTCAGTGCACTAATGCACTGCAGTGACATTTTGTTTTCGCTCAGAGACACTGGGGCAACAGGATTACAACAATTTCATTTCATTACTAATTTCAAGAATCCATTCTCTTAATCCTCGCTACAACAGCAGAACACAGAGATGAATTGTGTCATCTTGTAGCCTTTTCATGTAATGCAACACCCCCGAGTCATATGAAATTGCACTTTGCGAATCCTTTCATTTGTGCCTTCAATCAATTTGTAATTAAGTCACAAACCAGTTTATCCTCTCCCCTGCCTCTCTCTCTCTCACACACACACACACACACATACACACATACACAGCAGGTGTGAAAATTCAAAGTGTATCAAATTAAAGATCATTGTGTTTGCCCTTGCAAGCAAAAACTCCATCATGCCAACATGAATATAGACCAGCTTTTTAGCTTGAGTAAATTCTTCATGTACTGTAATTGATGTCATGCTCTGCTCAGTTTAAAGCAAGTGTGTTTTCTCTTCTGTTAATTTGGATGTATGCAGTCGTTTTCGAGATGTGGAAACGTACAGTACGTAGAATTCCTATTTTCATCGCAGGTGAGGGCTGAAAATAGAATGTTCCAACATTATCATCCTATCACATAAAGTCTGTGACCAGGCCTGCAACAGTGCAGAGACAGCCTATGGTGCATTTTATTCCGGAAAGCTGCTTCAAATAGGATTAAGTATCTCACTTGGCCAAAATACTATGATGACTAATTCAGGGCCCAGGGGTGGGGAAGACTGAGATAAATCGTACTGCTGGTTCATGTTCATGTCATTGTGGGGTTTAAAACAATCATCGGCTACACAGTGGACACAAACACAACCTCGGAGAAGCACATGCTTTAAGACAGATGATTACAGTATACATTGTTCCTCTTTAAATTCACTGATTTTGATGTAAAGCAGAATATTTTAGATTTGCAGGAGGCTGCATAGAATGACGGTTGGTAATAAGGCACAGCACAGCAATAAATAGAGCCTCTGCTTCCATGAACATCTCTCTAGCGTATTAACTAGTGTATTGCATGTATCACACTATGTCACACTATGTGTATTGGCACAGCAAACAGTAGCTGTTGAATTAAGTTTAGGAGGAAATCATTTTTCCAGATGAAAACGTAATGTTTCAGACATAATCTCCACTATTCCTTAACAAATCACCATTTAGACTCAATATGAGAATAAGATACTTTGCAAATATCAAGAAAAACAGAACATATGAAAACCAACTATATAAAATCATGAGTATTAACACCAACTGTAATGAAGGCAATTGTTTAACACACAACCAGAAACGTGACTATAAAATTCAACAAGCTGATGGCATTGCATAACAAAAACAGAAATAAAGACATTCAGTTTTTCAAGTTCAATACGTTATTGATGACATCTGAGATCTGACCATGTAAAAACTGTAGACACCTGACAGAAAAACCTTGGATATGTATAAGTAATGCATAGCAACAAACCACTGAAAACCAGAGCTTTAAAAAGTCATTTAAAACGCTTCATATAAAGATGGTCATACAGTGCCACCACATGGACATAAGCAGACATACAATTGTAAAATGGAATTATGAGAGCAATGGGTGAGTACCAATAGAGCTGTATAATCAGACACAATTTCTGCTGCTGTACTTTATGTATGGAATGTATTAGAACATGTGACACATATTCGCAAAAGTGACTCAAGTGTAACAATTAAAATAAATGCACATTCACAAGCTAATTTCAGAGTCCGTAGCTGTCAATTACTTGCAAAATTAGAGCAAAACAGATGATATGTAATCTTCTAAAACTTTCTGCTTCTCCTTAAAAACAGCACTATCCCTCTTCAGGAGGGCTATCTCAGTCTCCAGAGTGCGGATTTTTGCCACAGTGCTCTCTTCCCTGCGATCCAGTTCCAAGATCTTTGCATGTAAACCCAAGATTTTACTCCAAAGCTGATCTTTGTCCGTGTCAGGTCTGCAGTACGAGTGCTCGTAAATCGAAACGTGCTCTCCCTCACTGGGTCCTCTGTCCCCTAAAAAGCAGCCTGCAGGTTCATCCTTGACAATTTCCACAGGAATAAAGCTAAAAGCCTGGCCCAGTGCTGCTTGGAGGGCAGCTGCATCCACATTTGCTTCGCCATTGGAGAAAGAGCCCAGTGACTCACAGCACAACACAGTCACAGTCGAGTCAGCCTGCTCTTCAGAATGGAGCTCATTGCATGGAGACAGTGAGAGGCAGTGCTCTGTCGGCATCCCACCGTCACCTGGTATCTCACAAGCAGCAGTATGTATCTCTGAGAGATTTGAATGACAGAAGTTGCCGGTGTCTGAGATCAGAGGCAGCTCAAATACACCTACATGAATTGGATCTGTCATCTCTGTGTGTTCCGTGACAACATGATTCATTGTGCTTGACTGGATCTTTTTGCATGTTCTGCTCAATATGAGCGGCCTCTTACTGAGAGGGGAGTCAGATCCAGTGGGCTCAATGTCAAATGTCCTGGATTTGGCTTTGGGGCTTCTTTTAATGGCGGTTACTTTCTCACCATCCTGAAATAAAAGAAAAGGAGATGGGTTTAGTCAAGAAAATCTGAATTTCACATGCAATAGAATGAAAAATGAAGTAAAGGCTTGCTGCACGCCCAAAACTCAGCTCTCGATCGCCTTCAAACTGCAAGTGAAAGAGTGCTCTTCCACATTACCCTCTTTCACTTGCAGAAAATGTTTACATAAATACCAGGGAGCTTTTATTTGGTCCAGATCTTGAGTTTTTGGTGTGTCTACGGACAGATAACATACATCTTCAACAGAAGGAAAAATGGTAGGGATGGCTGTGTTCTTCAGGTAGCGGATGCCCCATCGGATGTCAAAGCAGTCCTCTGTGAAGTGCTCGCTGCACAGATACTGATGTCGACTCGGGGTCCACTCCTCCCTCTTCATGTTGTCCACCCATTTCTGAAGCCTGGGCTTGTCTTGCAAGGGAAACCTTAAGGGATGACAGAAAAGTTAACTCTTTGTCAGTCCAGCTGAGTAGCATTATGATTTGTATGTTGCATCCTTCCTAACATTATCACTATTCTGCACAGCCTCCCCAGCATCTCCTTTCCTTTACCCTACATCACATAAATACCAAAAACATAGTGTACATCCTAGTTACCTGCTAATATTGTTTCTAACATGACAAACACTACTGTTAACCTCCCACAGCTACTATAACTTGTATTATCTTCGACTAAAGATGCAAAGCTGTCAGCAAAGCAGCACTTGAAGCTGAATAAACAAACATTTCAACTCATATTGCAGAAAGAACAGAAGACATACGGATAGAAGCTAATTCTCTTGTTATCTTGTCTAGAAGCAGTCCCCCCGCGGTTCCTGCATACTTTCACTGCGCAGTACCGCGGCATATCTGCAGATACACCACATGAAAACGTTTAGAAAAAAAACATTTGTGGCTATTTTTTTTTAAAACAGAAAGCACACACGAATTGCCACCTCCGGGTTGTAGGCTCTCGTAGCGGAGATGACGTTATCGTGGTTAAGTTAATTGTCAAGATAGTTCACGTACCATCTGTGATTACAACGTTTGCTCAGCCACGCCGAAGCGAGGAGTTATTCTACGTGAGCGTACATGCCTCTTTTGAGCATTTATCAAATATTTTACGCAAACTCAATTCAGAATAATACACGCATATGCTGAATCATGTCACAGAGTGGGATGTAAACATGTAAAGGTCTTACAGCTTCATCGAAAGGAGAGCAAAGCGAAGACTGGAGTAAGCGCAGGTACGTATCTTGTTTCGAATGAATTCTTTTCGGACTATTCTCATCCTCCACGTGCGCTGTGTTTCCGCCAATCACAGAGATCTGAGTCACTGTGTTACGATGTTGGACCAATAGCGTTGCGAGTCGTGGTGTTACAGCTCAGGAATGCAGCTAGTCAACAATTGTTAGCTTTCGTTTCGCATCAGCTGGAGCTGTCGGCGGCTGATAGAGGTATCCCCAGGCTGTTTGTCACCCAGTCTCCAGGTAATGCCTTGTTTCCATTACGCTTTATTTGTCGTGGGTAGTTAACCTGCATGTTTGAACAAAAAACAGAGTATAATTAACAAGCTTTACGTAGGCAGAGCTGATTAAGTTTCTCACTTGTTCAACTAAAACGGTGAGTTGTCATTTTCTTGAGCCTCTAAAGGCTCTCTGTTGAAACTAGCTAACAAAGTAATGTAAGTTAACGTCATACAACCTGTACTCCGTTATAAAGCTGTTTATGTAACGTAATAATTAGTACACAGGTCATGAATTTTGAAACCGTTTCGTGTTGTGTGAAGCGTCATTAACGGAGCTGTCAAACTGCTCTTCACAGCCGCAAAAAAGGTGCTAAAACCAGCAGTATGGCCACGGCGCAGTCTGTGTTGCTGCTAGCAGTGCATGTTCTGCTGATCTCAGAGTTCATCCTGGCCAAGAGAGACTACTACGACATACTGGGGGTGCCCAAAGATGCCTCTGAGCGCCAGATCAAGAAGGCCTTTCATAAACTGGCCTTGAAGTACCATCCTGACCGAAACAAGGGCCCAGACGCCGAAGCCAAGTTCAGAGAAATAGCAGAGGGTAAGTGTGTCATTATGTCACTCTGTAATGCAGTGGAACTGCTTCAGTCTATTTACATACCCAGCTGTCTTTTTTACACCAAGTGTTTTTTGTGTTTGCCAGTCAGAACTTTCTGAAGAAGGAAATTTAGGATTTTGGGTGAAGCAATGCAAAAATAATACCCTTACACTAGCATAAAGTTGTAGAATAGGTATAAATAAACTGAAGATGTAAGCGACTGTTCTATTTTTGTCATTCCAGTTCAGCCTTCCTGGTTAGTTTACGCTCTTTACATGATCTCAATGATTTTTTTTATCAACTGTTTGTGCCTGAAAGACATTTGTACAAATAATTATTGCCACAATCTTTCACTTGTGAGTTATATGGAAAAAAGACAGCTCCAATAGGACAGAAATTCAAATAGTCTTTTCTTTTTATTTTTTACAATTGATAGATAACAAATCTATCATTACACTGCCTTAGATTAAACAAGGTTTACTAAGGTATAGAAGTATTTAACACAGTGAAGAAGTGTGCAGTGTAGTCAAATGACTGATAATTTCCCTGTTATCTCGTCTACACATCAGTTACACTGACTGATACACTGACTGTAACATTTTTTTGTCTTTGCCAGCATATGAGACGCTATCAGATGATAAGAGGAGGCGAGAGTATGACCAGCTTGGCCATGGCCCGTCACCAGGGGAGGGCCATAGAGGAGGAGGGGGAGGAGGCAGTTTCAACTACAACAACTTCAACCAGCACTTCCAGTCCTTCAACTTTGATGACCTTTTCAAAGACTATGACTCTTTTGGTCAGAGACACCAACACCACTTCCACTCCCACAATCAAGCCCACCAAAAGAGACACTCTGACAGCCACTTCCAGGCTCACCGGGAGGCCATGAACAGACAGAGGAGACAGTTTCAGCAGGGTGGAGCCTTTGGTGGAGGACTGTTTGATGACGTGTTTGAGGACTTGGAGAAGATGTTCTCCTTCAATTCCCACAGTTCCAGGACTGACAGCAGATTCCAGAGCTCGGGGAAGCAGCACTGCAGGACAGTGACCCAGCGTAGGGGCAACATGGTGACCACCTTCACCGACTGCTCCTGAGACAAGCAGAGTGTGGAAAAAAATGGCTCTCTTCAAAGGGCAGCCACTTGGGACACTGCTGTGTTAAGGTCTTTTAGTCGAGGTTTTGGAATTGAATGCTAATTTATCACTCGGTGGAATAAGAACATGGTTTTGTGTGGTTTTTGTAATTTGCCGTATGTAATTTCCTCCAGGAACAAATATCAAAGTTGGCCTGATTTAAAAAGGCTGCTTCCAAGCAATAACTCACACACATTATTGCTCACAGCACAGCACAGCAGAAATAAGTCTTAGGTTTGTTGGGATACCTCCCTATCACCTGGTTTTCCAGGTTCATCATGTTTACTTGTGTCAGTGAAAATGAATCATTTTTATGATGGTACACTCTTGTAGTCTCAGGTATGGCATAAGCTTAAAAGATCATTTAAAATTTAAAAGATTTTTTTCTTATGAGAGCAGTCAGGCAATAAGATTTATTAAACATTCTGCAGCTATTCACGCCATACTATTTTTGTGCTCCCTACAACATAAACCTTTTGCTAATGTAAAACCATCTAAGCCTAGTGTACGCTGACATTGTACATTTTCTTTCTTGGTTTTTATTCATTGGCTTAAAGACTGGCAAAAAATGACACAGTAACAAATTACTTTTAACTCTCACAAATTTGGATGTAAAGCACTTGCATCAGACTTTGCTGTGAAAATGGAGCCTCACCTCCTGAGATGTGTGCGAGTTATCAACTGTTACCTCGTTTTTAGTTTTCTTCCTATAGAGATGCATCTACCTTCACACAGTCAGGCTAGGAAATGAACATCAGTCCCATGACAAATGCTGGTAAACTTAGCAACAGGCAAAGTTTGTGTACTTGTTTAATGTTTGGTCTGAAAAGTTATTTTCCTGAACTGATCATAATGTGCAATATTTAGCACCTTTGCTCTTCATGTTGCCTATCTTTCATAGACAGTGCTGTATAAATGTCATTGTCTAATATCCGCACTTTGTGTTTGTGTGAGTGTGCGTATGTGTGTGTGTGTGCATGCTGAGAGTGACTTGAATGTTGATTGGTTGGATAATGTTTGAAGAATGAATAAAAAGTTACAAGAGCAAATGGGTTTGTTTCATTTTGGGAAATGGAGAAATGGACTCATTGTCTTCATCAATCCAACCTAATAACGATGCAACTAACACTACCTTTGTGAAGCTTCAAATTATCAAATTTAGTTCAAACTATGTCGGAGAGGTGTTAATTGTGCTGTCCTTTGGAGTACAATACAGATTAAGAATTTCCTGTTATTTTTGTCAGCCCATTTTCCATGAGACATAATAGTACTACTTACAATGTAGCCAACTGTTGTTCTAGAAAGCTGTTGTTCAAGTAAAACTCCAGCAGAGAGCGTACTTTCATAAAACAGGAGGGCAGGGTTGGAACACAATGGACATCAGCCTGTGAGAGGAAATGCCAGATGATAAAGAGAAACTAGTTTGTCAAAAACAAAGGCATTGTGGGTGAGAAAATGTGTTTAAAATTAGAGTCCAGACGAGTAACATGAATGTGGCACAGCAGAGAGTACAGTACATACTTGTGGGAAGCATAATAACAAGAGAAAGAAGTAAAGTTTTCCCTTTTTATGTCTCAAATTTCAATCAGAGCAATGAGAGAATAAATGTGACTTTAACTACAGAAGATAAAACTATCTGCCCTCTTCAGTAGCTTGGTCACTGCCACTCATATCAACTTGAAAGGTTAAATACAACAATGCAAATGAATCAATTCAATTATACTGTCTTAACTATGTATGACATTTAATTTCTTTCGAATTCCACCCGTCCAAGGCTGCACTGAAATTATGAGAAGGAACAGCACATGACTAAGAGGAAGACTATTTTGCCTTCAAGCAGTCCAGCTGATTGCCCACGAGATCCAACCCTAAAGCACAATAAAATGTCAAGGCGTATCAGCCACCATCCTCTCAAATCCACAAGCTGAAAGTGATAGGTGTCGGTTTGGTAGGCCAATGGATAAAAAACAGTCAATTAAATGTCTGATAAAAGAGAGAGATGTCTCTTTAAATTCTTGACTTGTATCCCTGTCCACTTACACGGTAAAACATCCAGAGATAAAGATGTGGCCGACAGCTGCAGGCATGCAATACTACACTCCAAGTCGTAACAGCAAACAGATGTGAGGCTCATGCTGTGGAGCAGTGAAAATCAAAACAGCAAACATAACAAGAAGGGAAGTGGCTGCAATTATAAAAAAGAGAAACAAAAGATGGCGTAAAAACATGGTAAAAGTATGTCAAAAAGTGACAAAAATGCAGATGTGAAACTAGTTACAACACAACACATCCAGGTGTGTTTCAGCTTACACCCCCAGAATCAACCAAATGTGACTGTTTTTTTCCCCATTTAGGCCATTTACATCTATGCTTGTGGTGATCAACATGAGAACTTCCCTCCAGGTTTGAGGCCATGGTGAAACATTCGCAAATGGACTCCATCATAAAAATTTGAGGGTGTGTTCATTACAGCATTTCCCATTTTTACGACTTTATTAATTCATATATATATTAGTATTATATTTTGTATTGAATTACTTTACAACTACACATCTAAGTCCTTCATTACCATGTATATGCACAAGTATTACCTCCTTCCTGACATTTACCCTCACACTCACCAGCTGCCTTCACTGTTTCAGATGCTACCCTGATACCACTTTACACAGCATATAAAAGGCATTATCAAAAGCCATTAAAACTTTATAACCACCCATTAGGCTTTCAGTGTTGCCACACAAGCTGTGTTAGTATTGGTCATTAACTTGCTTATCTCACTCGTTTCATAATCTGATTTTATCTGCTGAGCTGGTTTCTGTGAACTGGACCTGAAATATTTGAGCCTTGCATGTTTTTGTTGGCACAGGAAGATGCAGAGGGGTGTACTACGAGGCGAGATTAGTGGGTTAGCAAAGTATGTTGAGCCTAAAGCCAGGGTTTTCAATGTCATGAAGGTGGCTCTCTTTTAACCTGGCTACATCACCATGGTAACTTTTACTGCAAACTTAACCTGGTCTGTAGCAGGTTATGTTCCGAGTTTCGGCTTAAATCGGCAATAAAAAGCGCCGCCGTTTCACTAACCACCTAATTTGCTGCCGGGTTCGTTTAACACTGCTGGTACTGCAGCTATTAGAACATCGATTAGAAAATTGATTAGTCTTGTATCATACTTACCATTGATTTGATATGTCATATTGTAAATTTGTAATGCTGCAATAGGTTAGGGTTACTTGTGGGATGGGATTTTGTTACAATATATCAAACTACTTCAAATTAAAAAAAAACCAAAACAACAACTAATAAAAACAAGAAACTAATGAAGAAATACTTTGAACAAAAAATAGAATAAAATGGATTAGTGTATTGGTATTTATCACAGATAATATTAAATATATAATATTAATTTCACTTTGATTTGGCCAAAAACTAAAGCGATTTCCACTTAGTTTAAAGTTTAAGAGCTCTGGATGTTGGAGGCACGGAGAGTGCATTGAGTGGTAAATAAGTATATGAACTAATTACGAATTGGTTTTATAATTAATTAATTCACACAATCAGCAATTGCCAGCAAACGCCCCGCTTCATGGGGACGCGCACAGATTCTGAAGCAGAAAGCCTGCGTTAACAAAGAAAGTTCATAACCACCGTCGTGATACCACTTATCTATCGCGAGTTTAGGGTTTGTCGAGCCAGCTCACACAAAGAAAGCCTGGGTATGTTGAACTTGCTTCGTAGTACACCCCGCTCTTGGTCTTGGTGAACCAGTAAAAACAAGAACAAACATGCACAAGGAGTCAGGAGTAGTCATCTCTCAAATGCCATATGTTTGTGTTCTTCTCTTCATGTACGAGGCATCAAAGGTAACGTTTGCATAGTAAGATAAAGGCACGTTTGTGTGTGTGTGTGTATATATATATATATATATATATATATATACACACACACACACACAATACATACTAATAAGTTTTAAAGCAAAACTGTCCACTTTTTGCTCAGCAGTGACACCCATGTGGCCACAAGTGGGAATTACATCAACAAATCAGAATGATGTGTTAATTTCTCGTTTAACTTTTGTGATGGAAAAAAAACAAACAAACAAACCCTAAAACACTAAAATGTTTATTTATGACTTGTTAAAAATGGGTGTAACAGTAGTTGGTTCAGTAGCTATTGGTCATACCAGACCAAGTAAGACTGTAGCAGGAAAAAGGCTGAGTGTATTGAATGAAGAAAGGGTGTATTTTATTACAAATTAATTCTTCTTTACCTTTGTGAGAGGAAAAATTTGTTATTTCTCTTTCAAAAATTACATACTTACTTTAACATAATGCTGTCATTTGTAAAATGCAAAAAACAAACAAAAAGACAAACAACCCTTAAATAAACATGTGTAGAGTGATAAATTATTCTGCCTGTTGTACTGACAAAATGGATAAAGTAATAAATAATAATACATTTAATTTGACCCCACTTTTCATTCAAAGTGAAACTCAAAGTGATACAGAATTAATAACATAGAACACACAACATAAAGAAAACAAGAATACTAATTAATTTAATAATTCACAACAAATGACACAAATTAGGCCCAAACAACGGATAATCTTTCTTAAACCTTGTTTGTGTCTCTTCAAAATGCTGCTCAGAGTGAATGAAAGCAGTGAATTTCTAATTTCATAGAGACCCTCTGCTCAGATTTCATGCTATATAGTGCAAATCTTGCATATAATCACACCATTTGTGCTGATTCATTCCCCGCTCTGTAATGCCTCTCTGTCTGTCAACAGAAAATTTTCATTATCTGGATCCATGCCTGCAGACGTGACTAATCAAACCCAGACACACTTTCTATCTGCCTATTAACCCCTCCTCTCTCGCTGACTTTTACATGAAAAGCTGCCTTTTCTCTGAGTGCAGTTTAGCGAGAGTCTGCTTTGCACAGCTGAAGATCTCCAACATGATACCTGCAGTTACACTCAACAATGGAGCAAAGATGCCTATTATGGGTCTAGGGACATGGAGGGTAAGGCTGAACATTTGATCCTAATGATAGAAAATGTTTAGAAAAAATATGAATGGACGGACTGGATACGGAGCCTCTACTCATGTCCTCTCAGTTCTGTTTACATTTCAGGGGTTCTATTGCCTGTATCTGTTTTCCTTAATCTAATCTACCTACAAACTAAGTTAGAAAGTACAAGAGTATAGTGACATTTATTGTTTAGGTAGTGTATTTGCAATACAGTGAACTGGTTAATTCTGCCTGACGTCAGCATGATCCGAAACTCATCCAGATGAGTAATATTTTACGGCACACTAACCTCTGCCTGAACAGATGAATTTAGCAGTAGTCATACTGGTGATGCCAGCATTGATAACATGCCCTTTACATGCACTCATTTCTTACTATTTCATATATTCTGAATAGAACCTATTCATTCACTGATATAAAGCCAGAACCACACATAAAAGACAATCAATGCCACAGTTGGATGCTTATCTGTGTCTGTAATTTCCTGTTTTTTGTATCTCCCTACCTCACTAGGCAGAACCAGGAAAAGTCACTGAGGCCGTAAAAGTGGCTATAAGTGCTGGTTACAGGCACATCGATGGTGCTTATGTGTACCAAAATGAAGAAGAAGTTGGGGCTGGAATTCATACCATGATGGACCAAGGAGTGGTGAAGAGAGAGGATCTATTCATCGTCAGTAAGGTAAACAGCAAAAGTCAATAAAAAGTTACAAAAATATATAGGTAAATCTACATATTTTCTCAATTTGAATCTGTTTTGCTCTAACAGAGTTAGTTACCACCTTTAAACTTTGTGGTGCATTTATTCTATTTTTTGTCAGCTGGTGAGGAAGGATAGGGGGATGATGAGTTTATACAACTTTGAGTCTGAAAATGGAGTGTACTCTGTGGACAGACTTGTTGTTAGTCAGGTGCCTCTTCTATTTTACATTTAGTTCTCTCCCCTCCAATGTAATCATCACATGCAATTTACTATTTACAGTAGCCACATACTGTATGTGACTTGGTCCCTCCCGGAGATTATTTGACATAATAATACTGAAGTATTACCACCAGATTACCAGTTTGCCCTACCCTCACATCACACCAACAGGTATATTTATTAAAATCTCTTTGTTTTCCATAGTTATGGTGCACCTTCCACCTTCCATCTCTAGTGAGGAAGGCCTGTGAGAAGACTCTCAATGACCTGAAACTGGACTACCTGGACCTATATCTCATGCACTTCCCTATGGGAATGAAGGTTTGCATACTACAGCCCTGTCTTAGCCAGAGAAAACAGAAGTTTGTAGGACCAGCACCATCAAAAGATTATGTTCAAGTTGAACCTTTGGTCTAGTTTACTTGTCTAAGCAAACCTGACCTCAGTGAATTGTGTAACAGTTACACGTTGTGGGCCCCAGACTGTTATGTTTCCCTACTTAACATTTGCTCTGCAACCTCCACCTCTACTATGGTAGCTAAGAAAAACGGTTTATATATTGTGGATGCATACAAGTTTTATTATCAGGAATAAGAATGAAATGAATTCATGTTCTGACTTTAACATTTTTATTTTTACCACTGCAGCCAGGGGACGATCTTTTTCCTTTTGATGAGGACGGCAAGATCATTTCTGATGGCAGCAACTTCTTAGACACTTGGAAGGTAATTTAAGGGACCCATAAGTTTCAAACTGACACACTGACTGCTGGCAACTTGCATCAAACTATAGATGAACACATAAACAGTAGCACCTTTAACATTTTAAAACAAGATGCATTACTAATACAAGCGTGCAATGTGTCTAATAGGCTATGGAAGAGCTAGTAGATGCCGGGTTGGTCAAGGCTATCGGCATCTCTAACTTCAACAAGGACCAGACTGAGGCCATACTCAACAAGCCAGGCCTCAAGTACAAGCCGGCCACCAACCAGGTGCAACACAAGATTGCCAATATGTAACATAATGTAAAAGAAAGGATATGTAAGGGTGCGTTTGAGTGATATGTATCTGTGTGTGCAGATTGAGTGCCACCCATTCCTGATCCAGGAGAAGCTGATCAGCTACTGCCATTCAAAGGGCATCTCAGTGACAGCTTATAGCCCTCTGGGCTCCCCTGACAGACCCTGGTGAGCAGCACTCATAGAATAGCATCCACAGATTTACATGTCAACTGTTGCATATTGTATTTTTAAAAAAATTTTATTTACTAAAGGGCTTCATCTGAAGAGCCCTCTCTCCTGGAGGAACCTAAGATAAAGGCTATCGCCAACAAGTACAACAAGAGTCCTGCACAGGTAGGAAAGAAAATCATCTACCTAAGGTTTTTGTTATTTCACTTGGATGTTTGAGCTTCAGTGAGCGGAATGATACAGTATATGTACAGAGCTTGACACTAGAAGACCATACATGTGTTGAAGGGGGGAAAGTTCACCTTAAATCTTAAGCTTAACCTTAAATCTGACTTAAAAGATGTGTTCCTACGAGCAGGATTTGTGACATCACAAGTAGTTTTGGAAGCCAATTGTCCAGTATTCAACTTACACAAGTGTAATGTGGAAACTCGAAGCCTCCGGTGCACATACACTGAAGTATTTAACAATTTTGAAATGTTTGCACTTTCATATATTCTGGATTTTTCAATGAGGGAGAAGAAGCAGATGTAATTTTAACATTTTTAAGGACATAATTGAACTGTTTTGGAGAAATGTATCTGGCAAAAATTATTATTCCAAGAGTATTTTATATGTCTTAAAACCTGTCTGCAGGGGCTCTTTAAGTTTGAGACGCAAAGCTAAATTTTGTAATAGAGCACATATTGTGCCATTTATCCAAAATGCCTTGTAATTCATAAATAATAACAGCTGTATACGCTCCACATTCTCCAGTTATTAGCAATACAAAGTAAAGCACATATTGGGTGTAAAGATCAGAGCAGACAGCAGTAGCACGAGTGTACGGCACAAACTAGTAGAGACAGTTACTGTATTGTAGTGATATTTGTATGTGTTTTGGTTGATGGGTGCATAACCTCTTTGTCCATAATTATGTAAAGCTCCATTCTGAGTCAAATAATGGAAGTCAGAAAGGAGCATATGTCAGTGTTGTCACATGGTGGATGTTTGTTACAAAAGTGGCAAATTAAACAGTACAGTATTGTGTGTCCGTCCATCACAAATGTGGTCATGCAAAGATTTTCCAGAAGACCCCTGAATAATACTTAAACAATGCTATGCACTGTCCCAACCAGGTTCTTATCAGGTTCCACATCCAGAGGAATGTTATTGTCATTGCCAAGTCAGTCACGCCCAATCGAATCAAGGAGAATTTCCAGGTACAGTATAACAATCCTCAAACTGTGGAAGATAATTATTTTTGTCGTATTTTTGTCATTAATACTGGCTAATTTTCAACTATAGTTTTACTGAGGATCTGAGCTGCTTGGCTGTTACTCTCTCTTTTAGGTGTTTGACTTTGCATTAAGTGAAGACGACATGAAGGTCATGCTGAGCTTGAACAAAAATTGGAGAGGTTTCCCCATGCTATGGTGAGTAGACATGAAAACAGGGAAAAGAGAACAACAGGAAGAGATATGATGGGTTAACAGCTGGATCTAATCAAATTTCTTTAAGCTTGAGATGAGGTTACTGGGTGCATTGTCATTACCAGCAAAGCACAAGTAATGTATGTTTCTCATTGTTTCTCTACAGGGGCTCAAAACACAAAGATTTCCCACTGAATTCAGAATACTAACACATCAGACAGTATGCTGCATAGTTTTTTCTTTCTTTTCATCTACTACTGAGCATTCTTTTTATTCAAAATCTTCACTTTTATCTGGATTACTGTTTTATAATCTTTGCTACTGAATGAATGAATGTTTTGAATTTATGAATGACAAATGAAAGCATTTGTGGGTTACAGACACAGTCTGCTTGTTTTGCTAAAGTTATCCACAGAGAAAGTTAGAGGATAATAGACAGTACAACTATATTTGGGAATATGGATCTGTAATCTAAGATAATTCCTTATAAACATAAGTAGAATGCGAAGAGTGCACCGACCACACAATAAAATAATGATATACAATCCAAACAAATCTTTTGAAGTGTTACAAAACACTGCAACATGAATTAGTTGACAAAATGGCCTAATTTCTTTATGTGTCAAGATAAATCTATGTACTGTATGATCATGGTAACAAAATACTACTAGCAATAAACCTAATGTGACCCACAATTGTTGCAGTGTTTGTAATATTGATTATGTTAGTCCTTTTTCATGAAATATTTATATGTCTAACCTGTTTCTATGCTGTATATGTTTTTAATTCTTTATGTAAACCACTTTGAATTTCCTTTCTGTTCATGTACTACTTTAATAAACTTGCCTTGCCTATAATATGAATGCTGTGTGACAATCCAGCCAAAACAGTATGTGAACTATCTGACCTGACAAAATATTGACATTTAATCTCTGCTGTTAAACCTTTCTCCTCCATTGAGTTGAATCAGTCCTCCTGCCTCCCCAGACTTGATAACATCTTAGTTATCACAGTTCTCAGATCTTTCTGCTGACTCACACCTGAGACTGTTGGTCCATTTTCTTTGTTTACAGCCTTAATTTCCTGCCTGACAGGAGGATAATAAACATTCATTGCTACTTCAACTTCTTACTTGTCATAAATATGGATACTTGCACTCAAATGGCTGTTATATAAGACTCATAGAGACAGTAGGGCACACCTCTGGTGCATGAAAGCTAAAGGAAGACTTGTCAACACTTACTAGAGGGGCAAAATAAGCAAATTGTATGTCACAAAAAACATATCACACTACATTTAAAAGTGTGTTAACCTGTGTGTCACTGACAGCTCCTCATAGCACCACACAGCAGTTCATGCATTCCTCCTTTCACTCTCACCATTGGCTTTTCTGACCCCTAGTGGACATTAAGAGGCATAAACAGTTTCTGAGTAGTCTCTTCAGTTTATTTTCTTCCACAGGACAGGATTGCAATGCTTTACAAACAGTTCATATGGGAAGTGAAAGCAGCTATTCCGCAACAGGCTTAATACACATGATTCCACATGAAGAGCCATATATGACTCATAATAACGAGAAGTGCTTCATCATCCTGAGGCAAGTCAAGATAATAGTGCTGTGACAGGAATTATTCTTGGCAGTCAAACAGGAAAAATACTGTTATGAAAGAGAAATTTGGAGAACGACAGGTTTATAAATGAGGAGTGTTTTTGAAGTATCATATTTGTGCTATAAAAACGTGTTTTGATTAAAATACTGATTTTCACTTGTGGTTTAGCTATGAGAATTATTTGTTAGATTGTTTTCTTACATTTGACACTACAAACATGTAAAACTTCAAATAAAACAAAACAATATTCTATTTCCAGAACTAACTCAGAGTTGTATCTGAAATCTGTACATTATATGGCACGCATTTTTGTTCTTCAGTAACTCAACACACCACATTGACAACAAACTTTAACAGTAGAATTTGCTACACACAGAAAACAAATACATTCTTGTGCTCACATGTGTTCAAGTGAAGAGTCTCGATTGTACAAATGCAAAACTGATACCACAGTATTAATTTCTATTGATTAATTTTGGAGCTTTTCAACTTGGCTATAAATAAGTCTTTGGAGTGTGTGTAAAACTGTAATGAGATGAAATGGGTAAACAAAAGAAGTGGGCATTTCTTCTGAGAAATGTAACATAATAATGAAAAACAGATGTAAGGCCACCTGCTCTAAAGAATAGGAACCAAGCAGTCTAGAGCGAAGCAAACCACAGCAACCACTGTAATCCTGTGGAAAAATCAGCATTTTTCATTTCAGAATTCAGCGTTAAATGGATAGTCCTTGTGCTTTGTGCTCCTATAGAGAGAAAAAAAACAAAAGGTAAGATCAAAAAATGTTCCCTGATGCACAACATCTTCTTAACAATGTTATAGACTAAACACAAAAGACCACAATCTCACCATTGCATGGGACAGACTCTCCAGTTCCTGTTGAATCCTAGTATAGTCTTCATTTCCCCCTCAGTTAGTTCAAAGTCAAACACCTGCAAGGATTTAAACAACAGTCTTCATACATGAGCCAAAAGGGGGTGTAAGTAAAGCAGATTGAGGGCTAATCCCAGCAATATTTGAACTATTTCTTTGCTAATTACCTGGAAATTCTCCTGAATGCGGTGAGGTGTGATCGACTTGGGAATTACGATCACGTTCCTCTGAATGTGGAAGCGGATCAGGACCTGGCAGGGAATTAACATTTGAACGTGACAGGGGTTATAACTTTTACCCAACAACAGTTAAGGTCATGTGAATGGTATTTATACCACATTTATCTTTCTTGCATTTGTGTCAATTCCTACTACTACTACTACTACTACTACTACTGAGAATAACCTCAGACTAAAGATACACATTGTTCTTTATAAATACAAGTCTGACTGGAAAAAGGAACATGCAGTCTTTTTTGTGTGCGACAGTTATTCTAAGCTTTGTTTAATTTGGTTTTGTATACATTGTGTTTGAGCAAATGTGAGTGCCGTACCTGAGCAGGTGTCTTCTTGTGTTTCTCAGCAATAGCCTTAATGTTGGGATCCTCCAACAGTGAAGGGTCTTCTGGTTTAGCCCTGTAATTTAAACACAACATTCATTATCATTTACAGGACTCAATCAGGAGTCAGAAAAGGGTTTACTCTCAAGTCACTTAACCACAATCAAAAATTGCTACAAAATATGAGCAGCTGTTAAAACTATCAACACCGTTATGTGTGCTTTTTCAAAGCAACATGAGACCAAGAACAGAGCTTCAAAGACGCAATGTTATCTCTGCGCAAAATTAAGATTATCAGTCAAAATCACACCCAAACTAGAGGAGTGCACTCAGCAGAATACACATGTCCACTAGGTGTGTCTGAGGGCATGTACAGACTCAGTTTTCTTTTAGATGCATAGAATAGTGTGATGGTATTGTAAGCAAGCGTCCTCCTTTGTTCACCCAACTGAATAAACTTAAAGTAACAATAAACAGGATGGTAAATCCAAACTTCTCAATTTAAACGTTGCTATTATTTAGAACATTTTGTTCTCACACACCACACAAAATACCTACCTACACTACCTCCCTCTTTCCTCCCAAACAAGGAAGAGTTGAATCTCACTCAATTGTCCCTCCTGGCACCCTTACAGCCAAGAAGGCGGTGAAGTCATCAAAAATGGGGATTTATTCATCTCGTATCGTGGGTGGATCATAACATATGGGGTATGGAATTAATCTGCAGATGCTCAGTTTAAGATGAGACCAAACTTTTCTATGGATGTCAGTTTTTGAGCTACAACAAAGGCCTGGACTTGTTTTTAGCCTAGCTGATTGCTGGAAATGCCTTTTGCTGCAGTTGTTGAGCACTTGCTGCTCCTACCAGCTGGTTAAGAGGAATGAGGAATCAGCAGTCAATGGCGGTATAAAACGCATTATAAAATAGGTTTTTCAACAATTGTCTGCAACCACGAGAGGTCCTTGAGCAAACAGTCATAAATGTGCACAAAAAATATTAGGCTGATGGGTCCAGTACTATGCGAGATTAGCTGCGGACAGATACAAGCACGGACACATGGACACACATGACCAAACACATGATTTCCTCCAGACTTATGCCTGGCAGAGATAACAAAAAAATGGGCAATTACATAATGTCTAAATCATAACAAAATATGCCGCACAGACAACCTACATAGACAAAGAGGAACAATAGTCACAAGTTGAAACTAACCGAAGAGACATGACAGACATAATGAGGTTGACAAATACCGAACTGTCAATCAACAAAAAATGACCCATATTGTAGCACTGTGTTGATTTACTGATTTCAGAACTGTTATTTCATATACCTGATATTTTGTTATAATATTAATTATTCTACTAACTGACCAAGGTCTGTCAGGGGACCCAAGGGGGCTGTAAGCTGTCACTGCGATGCCCTGAGAGTGGCAGTAGTTGATCAGCTTGTCCTGAGTCAGGTATGGGTGGCATTCCACCTAGACGGACAAACACACAAATGATGAATTAATGAGCCTGCTTATTCGCTGCAAGTTGCACTGACTCATAATGGAAATTCAATGCCTACAATGTAATAATGTACAACGTGTCCTGGTATATTTCTCCTGTCTGCTCAAAGCAAATCAGTAAATAGTACACGTTATTAGACTATGTTACATATTAAAAAACATTTTGCTTTGCATAATACAAGGTACAGTAATACTTTGTATCAGTGACCATCTAGCCCTTGAAATTATGTTTCATGTCTGAGCATAATCCTGACTGATGATGAGTTTCGGCAATTTGGTTCAATTCAAAGTCAGATATATTTACGTAAGAAAAGTGTCTTACATAACAGTTTTCAATTTCCCCTAATCCATCACATCCTGCTATGTCTAAAATGTTGAAATTGATGAGTGCTTACATCAGTGAGGCACAAGACTACATTTGTATGATTGCTTTAGGCATAACCATGTAGAGCTTACTGTACTTTTTTGTCATTATTTTTTATGATAAATTCACTGATATTCAATTTCTGAGATGACTTTGTTCTGTGTTTGGTAACAAAGGGCAGAAAGAGAATGGTGCTGTAATCTAATATACAACAAGACCAGACAAAACAGGACATTGATGGTGAACGATGGTTCTGAAAAACAGCAAAAATATAAGGTCGCCTCAGCTAATTGGTCTAGCCTGAGGGGAGACTGCTGTGGCGCGTTACGAATTAAGAAGACATTTATTTCTCAGACCTGATAGGGGACGACAGATAATGGCATTATGGCCTCTTGCCCTTTAAGGACCGCAATCTTGAAATGTATCTGTTTGCTTTCTTCTCAGCACTCTAGATGCTAGCCATGACTCAACCATATTATATCTAAAAAGGCTGCAAAAGTAAAGTTAAACATTATCGAGCCCCAATTGTTACCTGGTGAAATGTGTTATGTCTTCCTTCTACGAATGTGTACCAAGAGTAAATACGTTCCTTAGTGTACCTGGTTGACAGCAGGCTTGTATTTGAGGCCTGGCTTTTTCAGAATGGCTTCAATCTGCTCCTTGTTGAAGTTGGAAACACCAATAGTTTTCACCAAACCAGCGTCCATCAGCTCCTCCATCCCCTGAGAAAATTGATCATAAAAAACATGTTTAATTGGGACATTTACTGAGGTTACTTTTAGAGGTTGTAACTCGTACTGAACCCAATTTATGCCCTCTAGATATCAACCAAACCTCTAAAAAATGTGTCAATGCCTCACTGATCTCAGGTCTTGTTCCATTACTTTCTAAGCTTGCACTAGGCTAAACACATCTAGACACCTTGCTTAGATCCCCCCAACTCCAGCAACTTTCTTTAGTAGTGGATCCTCTGCCTTTATGAATGTGTCTGTACATGTCCCCACTGGGTCACAATAATCAGGAATCATTGTTTAGATCTTTAATTTCCTGATATTTAAGTTTTAAGCTGATAACTTACCTCCCATGTCTCCAGGAAGTGAGTATTATCATTGATCGTCTCTCCTGCGCTGTCCAAAGGAAATAGCTCACTGCCAGCCTGTGTAATGACAAGTGAATTATAGCCATGAGGTTTACATCATATTACTACAACGTTGACAGTATGGAGGCTCAGTCTTGAATGAAACTTGCAAAATATGAGTGCGGATAGCACTGTAAAAGGAAATTTCATCTAAGGGATATCTAACATGGTCTAATTATGTGCATTCTGCTCACAGACACACTGACAGAGTCAAGCAGGACATGAAAATAGTGTTCCTACCTTGAAACCCATGGGCCAGTGCACTAGATAGAGGTCTAGGTAGTCCAGTTTGAGATCACTGAGAGTCTTCTCACAGCCTTGCCTCACCATTGACTTCTCATGGAAAGTGCACCACAGCTATGAAAAGAAAGGATAGGTGAGCTAGTATACACTGTTTGAATCCAGTATATAAACAGGAAACATCAATTTGAATGCCCATTTGTGGGAGCAATGTTTATGCACAGACAACTCACCTTGCTAACAATGAAAAGATCCTCCCTCTTGACCACTCCATCCTTGATCATGGTGTGAATACCCTCTCCCACCTCTGCCTCGTTCTGGTAGACATACGCCCCATCGATGTGCCTGTATCCCGCTGAAATGGCTGCTTTCACTGCCTCTGTAACCTTTCCTGGGGGAGACTAATAGACATGGTTGGTAAGTTATTGTGGTATACAGGGTACAGCTACTATTTACTAGAACTGGTTCGGATGTACACCCTGTAGCTTACCTTAGCAACTCTCTGGCCTCTGAGATATACTGTACCATAACACATTAATAAATATTTGTATAGTGTTCAGTGTAACATACATACAAATTGCACAAAACTGCCACTGCTATCCAGTGTCTATAAGAGACTTTTAGTTCCTCATTTAGTTTCTCTGTTCAGTTTTCGGGACAATTTGGTTGATAATGGATATGAGATAAGTTAATTACACTTAAATATTGTTCTTGGGGTAGCGTGTACTCCAGCTCTTCTTTTGTGTATTTAGGCTGGGACATTATTAATACCTAATATTTAGCCTATGTCTTTTGTGGTGGGAGGAAAACCATGTACAGACTGTCAATTTTCCTCTTGGTGGACAACAAAGTCTGTATTTACCAGTGGTGGACAAAGTATTCAGATCATTTACTCGAGTAAAAGTATCAATACAGCAATGTAAAAATACTCCATTACAAATAAAAGTCCATGAAAATTCCTACTTGAGTAAAAGTACATAAGTATTATCAGTTTGATGTAGTTGACGTATTAGTCAAAGTAGTGGTTTGGTCCCTCTGACTGATAGTTTGAACCACTTTATATACAGTGACTTAGTTCAGTCCAGTGGTTCCCAACCTAGGGGTCGGGCCCCTCCAAAGAGTCACCAGATAAATCTGAGGGGTCGTGAGATGATTAATGGGAGAGGAACGAATAAAAAACAGGAAAGAATAATAGACATCTGAAATGTGACCCCAACTACACACTGTTTTTTGTAAGACATAAGCCAAAAAGGTTGGAAACCACTGGTTTCACCTTTAACAATGTGTTGTATTTTAAAAGCTTGTTATATTATCCACTGTGTCAAATCTTCATTTGAAAAGCTGTCAAATAAATGTAGTGGTGTAGAAAGTACAATATTTTCCTCTGAAATGTAGCAGAGTGAATGTAGGCCTATAAAGTGATATAAAATGGAAATATTCAAGTAAAGTACCTCCAAATTGTACTTAAGTATAGCCTAGTATTTGAGAAAATGTACTTAGTTACTTTCCACCACTGGTATTTACTTATCGTGTGTCTATGTCATAACTCGTACTAAATACTATTAGATATTTGTATTATAGAAAAGCATACACTGTAAGTAGAAAACGACAGACTTCTCAAATGAAGTGCACAAAAGCTTGAACTGTCCACAAGTGACAGGAAATAAGCTCTCCGGGATGACGCCCGATGAAGAGCTAAGTAAGCACTTATAGGGTTAGGTTACGTAATTGTCGGTGCCTATAACTGAACGTAGACTAGCTTAATTGTGCCTTTTGTGAATTACACTGAATGAAAGACTACAATGAAAAGCCCACCGTTTGTGCAGCGTAACCTGACTCAGCAGCAGCTTTGCACACGACGGTCATGGGTCATACAAAACCTGCTGCTGGAGCGCATTAGCCAAGGTTGGTGCTATATGGTTGTAAATTAGCCAAAGTGACGAAAACTTTAAGCGTAAAATGCAGTTAAAGGCGACTTTAAGTTTAATTTTCTCTAGGTATTTCGAGAAAAGACAGCTTTAACGACACACTTATGTAACTTACAGTCTCCAGTCACGAACTCTCTGTTCGCGCACAGCTAGCTTAAGTTAACTATTAACTAAAGCTAAATGTAGCAAGATAGTAATAATACATTACACGCACCTTCCACGTCCCCAGTCCAACAATGGGCATTTGTGCACCGGTGTTCAGTTTCACTGTTGTTGCCATTTCTTCGGGACGAGCAGAGCCTGAGAGCGGTGGTGACAGTCGAGCAGAGAGCGTAAATGCAGTGCACGGCGCTAGCTGAACACCAGCATCGTCTATCGATTAATGATGCCTTTTAATTAATTTAGGGTGAACTGAGGCCACACGCTCCTGTCACTCTGTTTTTATTCATTCTGTCCAATTCTGAACATATTAATCCACACAGGGCCGGACGAAGTGATTTTTAGGGCCCGAGGCAAACCCAGACATCCCTTACAATAGAGAATGTTTGTACTGGCAGTGGTAGAAGTACTCAGATTTTTACTTAAATGAAACAAAACACTCTGTCGCAATACAGTCTATGGTTGAAAGTCCATGTCTCGCACAGCACAATGTGCTTGAATTTCCACTGCTTAAAACTGTTCAATTGATTGATTTTATGGATTGACAGACACAAAAAAACACAAATCCAATACACTTTGGCTATTTCCAACATGGTCTCAAGATGTTAAAAGACAAAAAAACATAAAGAAGCACAAGACAATCAACATAAAAACCCAGCAATACAGTCATGAAATCAAAAAACGACAGGGGAAGCTAATTTGAACTACTTAATATATGCATCATATTTTATTTGTTGATCATATGTTTTGCGTGTAAAATGTTAAGATTACAATTGTCAAAGTACCAAAAAATGTACAGTGTTTCCTTCTGAAATGTAATGTAATGGAGAGGGAAGTAAAATAAAATAGAAATATTCAAATAAAAGTACAAGTACTTCAGTGCAATACTTCAATAAATGTACTTATTCACTTTCCACCACTGGTACTCTATTGAGGAGGCTGCTGATTGCCATGGATGCAATCATTTGGACCAGCCAGTGCATATTTACTCAAGCACTGCAAATTTGTAAGTAAGGTTTTTGCATATGTTCTCAAATCAAATCTGATACTTTTAAAGACATCGACAAAGAAAATGTAGCCTAATACTCTTTCCACAAGAGAACAAAATGCACATTAGAGTTGGGCAATAAGTTTGAAATCAATCACAATATTATTACTTTGTCCAGTACTGATATGCATCTCCATAAGTAAAATCACATATAAAGTAATGAAAATATAATAATCAGATCATTTTATGCAATAAACTGTGTTCCACTGGGGCATTTCAGACCTGCAGTCTGCATGATTTAGCTTATCTTGTAAGCCGTTTTACATGTTTTGCAGTCTGTGTGCTATGTAAGTGACATTTGACAGGGCGCCTCAGACACTCAAATACCCAAGATAGTTCCCAGACTAACCACACCTGAGAGGCCACATGACAAAACAACACATGCCTTTTGCATTTTTCTAAATATTTTTGTGGGTGCAGTCATGCAACCACTAGAGGGCACCATTATCACACTCGCTGAACATGTAACACAGTCTCCTCAAATCACCTAACTGAGGCTCCAAATTTAAAAAAAAAAAAAAAAAAAAAATCACATAATTTCAAACATTAGCAAATATAGCCAGAAATGACATTGACTGCAGCAATTATATGTATTGATCAGTACTGTTGATCTCACTTAATGCTTTCATGCACATGTCCAATCTTTGATTTAACTACAAAAATGCTCTTTGAACCAGCACAGGATATAGTCATTGTGTGGTCATGGGGGAGATTATGTTTTTTTTAAATTAGTATTTAGCACTTTGACTACTTCTTCTTCATGGCATTATGCTTACACTGTAAAGGAGACATATCTTCACAATGTGCACACACAGACCAGCCTTAAACCCAGAGAGACAGCTAAAAGACGGAACAAATACAAGGTGTCTCTCTTTTTCTTTTTTTTTTAGTTAAAATCAGATAAAACCTCACAGACCTTTAACTGAGCCATTCAACACTCTGTGCAGAAGATAAGAGCGGGAGAAGAGAGCGAAAACATACAAAGGGAAAAGTTATGGGAGCCGGCAGCCACTGTGTACCTCACAATGGCTCTCGCTAAAGTTTGTGTCGCTTCTGATCTTCTCCCAGCTGGACGCCAGCTTTTCAGGCCCTGTCTCTTCTGATCTAACTTCAGACACTGGAGGGCCTTTTGCCAGCCTGCAAACTGTCAAAGTACCCCAGGAATCAAACACTGTCGCGTGCTGTCATGATCAAAGACCCACAGGTAAACCAGACGAAGACACAGCCACATACAATTGCCATATAAAAGAGGGGGGAAAGTTTTCATTTCAGAGGCTCTTATTCTGCGTCTACAGGCAGATACCGTTTCACTAGTCTGTACCGAGTGCATCGATTAGAATAAAGGAAAAGAGAAATGGCCGTGCATTTGAAGATACAACACAGTAAAACCAAGTGACTCTCAAGGAAACTTTTACACAAAGAGTGTAGACTTAGGTGAGGTTTCAGAGTGTGTTGCTCAAAGTATCTGAAGAAAAAAGGGGGAAATATTCATAGGCTAGGTGGACAGTAAGAGAAGGGATGGTGGTGTGACAAATAAATACATAGATCACAATGCCAGAGCTGCTACTGTCTCCTTTTCCATTTTGTGTGGACATAATGTGCGGCTGGTGGTGTCCATTCATTCTTTCATAGGCTCTACATCAGATCAGACACTCCACCGGTAAGACCTCACCTGTCCTGGAGAGATCAAACACCTCATTTCATTTCATGGCCTTTGCTCCATTCTCTCTGCCTCTTTCTCTCCACCTCTCGTCTCCCTGTTGGCCTTGGCTTTGCTGTCTTTTTCTCTCTTTCTGCCAGAGTGCCCTGGGTCATAATCTCCACCCGTAAATCTAATGTCGAGTGTCAGCTCCTGCTGAGTTCACTCACACACTGGCATTCCGCACATTCCGTCTATCGAACAACAACAAGATCAGTGAGAGAAATCCCTACGTCATGAGTAAATCATGGTCATTCGTCAAATGGGTTACATGTTCTTGTGGGAGATTATTCAGGGTGATTTGAGCCCTGCATAGTTTATTGAGAGGAATACCTTAAAACTTACAATAAAAGCAGCAGTTTACACTAATACCTGGATTAAGGGGCGAGTCTAAATTGATTTAGAGCTTAAAGGATTAGTCGATCCATTGATTAGTTGATTTACAGAAAATTTATTGGCTACAATTTTTGTCTTCTGTGATTTAGAAATAAAAATATATTTGGGATTTGGATTGCTGGATGGAAATAACAAGAAATTTATAGACCAATCAAGAAAGTAACCAGAAGATCTTGAACATAAAAGTTGCAGCCATAAACTGATTCATTTTATTGCTTAAAATATCATAAAACTACAAAAACATATGGTCAAAGAGATACAGTGGAACACACCTGCATAATAATCTAAATTGTAACAATGTCAGTATCTTCATGTCACAGATTCAGCACACACTGTCACAATTTTATGCCATTTTACTGTTATGCGTAAAAATTAATCTAATCCTGCAATGGCACTAAATAAGTTAAGGCAATGTAACATTACTGTTTAACATCCATACTGGTTTATTGTGCGGACAAAAGCGTCACCAGCACACGCATGCACAACACTCTGACGTAAAACACATCTAATTTCAGACAACAGAGAACTTTAGTGCCATTGGTGTTGGTGTGTGGATGGTCACATAGCATTAAAATCATGTTAAGGCACTTGCTTATGTGAACAAGAGAAGCTGCTGCCTTTACCAGAATAGTTCAGGCAATTTATTCAGTTAATTTTATGGAATGTATGGGTGAAAGAGCCTTTATACTAGCAGCATATTTGGAGTTGTTTGCTAGCATGCTGCATTCCCTTAAAGTTTTTTATAACATGTAATATTTGCTTTTTTCATTTGTCCTATTAGTTTTTTTTATATCATATAATTTCACACTACATGATGCGTAATATATTGCAAGCTTGTCCTTGTAAGGGGAGAGGACAGCTGGTGAAAATCAAGCTTTATATTCTTTTTAGTTGCCACCTTGCACCTGAATGCCAGTATCAGTGCAGGTCAATGCAACGCTCCGAAATTCTTCTTAAGATGCTCTTGAATATGGTGCTGTGAGCAAATACCAGTAAACTCACTGAAAATCCAGGTCTTTATTTGGAGAAAACTTTTTTAAAATTTTGAGAAAGAATTGGGACTCTGCATAAAGGTTACATCTCAACAGATACTTCTAATATTTTGTAAGTAACAAGTAATTTCTTCTGTACCAAATACCAATTATTTCAAATTTAGATCCACACCAGATGTGGTATGGATCTAAAACCCCCACAAATACATGTATGTATGCGCGCACACACACACACACACAGCCTTGGTCTTGTCTGCGAGCAGAGGTGTCTCCTCTCTGGCCCCTCAGACATGGTTTGGTTTTTGGCTTGATTAACCACTTAGTTCAGTCTCTCAGACACAAGATTGCAGAGAAAAAGCAAGTAATGAAGTGCTTTTGAATTTGCATTCCTGAGAGCTTTCGCAGACGCCTTGATTTCAGTCTGGCTTCGCTGTTTGTTCTTTGTCAAGAGATGTCTGCTATTTTAACGGTAACATGTAACAAGTGTCCATCCAACCTCCTCCATATTGCTCCCTCATCAACCTAACTGCCATGAATAAACACAATCAACATGCATCTGAAGGGGAATTTGGAGGCCTTTTCTCTCAAATCGTCCCTGATGGGCTGTTCATCATTGTCATTATGCAGATTACAGTGTGACCATGAATGCAATATTGGAGCCCTTTTCCTCCGGAATGAAATGTCACCATTCCCTAAAGCTGACCAAAAACACTTGTGTGTTTTGTTCTTACCAAGTCGAGCAGCGCTGATCAGTTATGGACAAACTGTCTCAAGAATATGAAATTAACAACATTCAGTCTGGACTTGAAAGTCAAGCCTTTATTTTTAGTATCGACCTTGACAACAATATCAAAGTGTGCATGCTGCATATATCTGCTGAAGTATCTGTTGCAATTTACCAGGTAAGTACATAGTCTGGTTGAGAATCCTCCCCCCAACCCCCTCAAGAAAAAACCCTCAGCAAAGTTTAACCACAGACATCACTGTGAGACTCAACCTCTTTCATAACTTTTTTAGTTTATTCTTCTTTTCTTATTTTCGATTTGATCAATTTATGGGAAACAATGGTTATGCAACACGATGACTTGCCAGAATCTGTGATTATTTCTGTCTCAAATATAGGAGCAGCTGACGTAAAAACTTCCCTTTGCACCCCGCTCCTAGGTGGTTAAAAAAGAGGAAACACAATTTGGTTTAAATCTCAGGCCCTTTCACTAGTCCAAGTTTCCAGGAATGATATAAACATCAGTGAGAGATAGCTCAGCAAGCAAGTTAATTTTTACAATTTGACGTTTTGTGTTGGACTTTGAAGTAGATAAGCAGACATATACCAAGTGGACCTGTCCTCCATAACCTTCCAACTACAGGTAATTGAGAATTTTAGATTATTTCTATGCCAAATACACTGAATTACTAATAGACTAAATATTGTCCTGCAAAGAGAGGTGAACTATTCTATTCTATTCTATTCTATTCTATTCTATTCTATTCTATTCTATTCTATTCTGTTCTCCCCAGCCTTATAGTATAACAAACAGGGTATGTCTTTCAAATGCATTTTCAAAGACAGATTTAACAGAAGCTAAAAGACTATTTTTGAAAAAATTAAATGTTTTGGAACTGAAAAGCTCATTCTAAAACCTGACCTTGCCTATGTTGATGAAGAGGGGACAAGAAGCACATCCATATGAGTGTATCACCTCACTTCTCCACAAACAACATCCTGTTTAACAGGAAGTTCATTACTGGCATGTTGGAATGTTTTGGGATATAAAAGAACACATTTTTTGACTCTTAAATATACATATTAATCTTTTATATAGATAGAATACCCAATTTAAGTGGGTAGTTTGTATAAATAAAGACTTGCAAAACATTATTTGCAGGTATTTTTAAAGATAGAGATTATTTAATCAATAGCTAATCAGTGGTGTGAGAATAAATCAGAATTGCTTCAACAAAATGTGAATCTCTCAGTCTTTGCAAATGTAATTTCTGCGCAGATTCACATATTAGGGGACACAAACTTTTCTATGAATTTTGCTGAGATGGACATCTTTGAGATGAAAGTGTTTACTATCCTGGTTATAGTTATAAATGGCAATATTAAATTTTGTAGTTTAGTTACTGCACATAGTCTTTGACATTGTTTTAATATTTTTTTATTGTTGTATTTCTATACTTTTCCAATATGATTTAAAAAGAATAGTTCTCACAATCAATGCCAATGTAGCTACATTGAATTGCTTTATGCATCTTTATGCATCATCACGGTCATTCGACTTTTTCTCCTCTCTATATCCATACATTTCATAAAAGTACCTAAAAGTAAATGATCATCATGTGGCATTATGTCTTGTGTAGTATTCTTTGTTTCCTAGTGTCAGTCTGGCAATATCTTGTCCTCGTGTGAACATGTTGTATGTTTCAGTGCAGCTTTGAGAAATCAGAATGACACAGCGGGAAAATCTTTAAAGTTCCTCATGGGGGACACTTCCTCATTTTTTAGTCACCTGATATTATTTACAATATATTATGAAAAACCCTGTGAACTTCTCTAATCTTGCACGCTCATCACGGGAATGTTGTTTTCTGAGTTGTGTGTGTGCAGGTTTGGGGGTGGGGAGGGGAAAAACGTGTGGGCAGAATGACCTATAGGTGGACATGTGTAAAGGCCTCATGGGACGATGAATCACTCAAGATGACTTAGTATTCTTTTTTCCTCAAAGCATTTTAAAACAAAACGTCTGTCAAGAATAATCCTAGAAAGCATTGCATCTGATTAATTTTGGGAAAAGAACTTCAAAGGTTTATTAAAACTTCAAACACAGCTTTCTGTGCTTTATATGTCTTTTTTTATCAAAGACAAGTTCAGGGTGTTAGAAAATGTGTGTTAGGCAGTGTGAGGATGAGGGGCAGTGGTGTGTAGATGTGTGGTGTGCAACTGCAGAGATGTGTGCAGTGCTACATAGGAGGTGTGTATACAGAAGGTGGGGTGCAAACCTGGAGTAGTGTGCAGCATAATGGACCTCTGCAGTGTTATTTTTGACATTTAGATTTTTTTACAGGGCACTCCCAAGAGTTTCGCAGTTTGAGAGATCACTCATGTCTGAGTCACAGCCTGTCTGTGTGTCAAAAGTTATGACACACACGCCTTCACAAATATTTGAGGACTTTTTTTTACGGTTTGTGGGGGCTTAAGTTGCAGTTTCAAGAAGGAAACGAGTATGAACAAATGTCTTTTTTAAGAAGTGCAATAGGTGTATACAACACCATCTTGTGGTTAAACTGGGTATGATGACTGAAATGACTTCCAAAGAAGCTCATATTATATATTGTCCATAATTGTTAAAAGTTTGTTAGATTGGGTCCCCTTACAATTAATAGTTTAGGCTTTTGATAATATTGAATAATAATAGATAATAATAATAATAAAGTCAATTATAATATTATTATATTACTACTACTATATTACTACTTATTATTAACAACAACAACAATAATAATCATAATAATCATAATTTTAATAATTGGAAAGTTTATTATTATCATTTTTATTATGAAACTTGTGTAATTTTATCAGTATTTTGTGGTTTACTTAGCATTTGTACAGTCTGATAGAGAGATGTGTGTGTAGGAAGGGGTGGGCAGGAGGGATTAATGTGCTGGAAGAATGTAAACATTGTCTGCTCTGAGGGCTGACTTCAAAGTGAGACTGGTAACCTCCTCTCAGCGGCGGCGCACACCCTTGACCGATGAAAAGTGAAAGTGAATGTTCATCCACGGTCTACAGCCTCTTCCTGGAACCACTCTTTGAAGTCACAAAATGGATCTGATTGACTTGTGAAGTAGACACATATAGAATCTTTTTGTTTTCCTGGACTAGATAGATATTTTATTTGGAATTGTGCAAGCACATGCTGTCTGTGTTTCTTCCACATTTTAAGCATAATGACATGGTATATAGGGAAACATGTAAGCTCCTCTGTGCTCTGTGTTTCGTTCTTCACACCCACTGGTCTCCCACAATGTTTAAAAACCAAAGAATGAACTGTTTGTGTTTGAAAAGTTAAAATAATACACCTCCATAAGTTAAAAACAGACACAAGATGAACATTCGTCAAACTGTGTGACACACAGTGATGACTTGACAATATCAAGTCCACATTTCTGTGGTTCAGAGTTTCAAATTCCGCACTTTCTTAGCCACTGTTGGACATTTATGTGGTTTATTTATGTGAAGAAAATTCCCACCAGTTTCATTTTTAGTTAGAACATAAATGTCGATTATTCACATTTCTCCATCCACAATTAGTCTGTCTTCTTATAGTAGTATGATACAGATATACTGTATCTATGAGCAGCTGTTGAAAAAGACTTGACTCTGTGATGACTTGGCATTGAACCCTTTGGTTTTGACTGTGACTTAAGCATAACACGCATATCAATTGTGTTTAACCAATTTGTCAGTCTTCTCGTTTGTATGTATGGAGCGTCTTTATGCTACATTGCCCCAGTTTAAGCTGCCACAGACATGCCTGTCTGTCTTATTTCCAGCAATGCAGAAACAGTTTGCAGTTCTGATCAAAATTCTGTGGAGGCCACATCTTATCTGTTGCTATAATATCATTATTACCAGAGAGGCTGGGGAGAAAGGGAGTTAAATGTTAGTTGGATGAGTTTTAATTCTACTATTTCTTCTTATTTTCTCAAAAAAACAAGTCTAACATAGTTATAGCTGTATAGAGCTTAAGTGTCTGAATATGATTATGTATAAGCCTATATGTTGATGACAGAAGTAGCTCCATATCCTTGCATCTCTCTTGAATTTAGACTTCAGCAGCCAATGTAGCTTATTATGTTCTTCTGGAACTAAAACAGACTGAAACTAAAGTGATGTACTGAAATGTAAAATATCTTTTCCCATACACTTCTTGACTTCTCTAATAAGTTGGGTCATGTCAAAAAACAATATAACTGATTGGAATCAGAACAAAGAGTCATTACAGAAGAGCAACCAAATAGGTTTAAAGCACAAGTCTAAATGGTGACCTAAGCTCTTCACACAATCTGAATACATTGTAATGACCTTGTGTGAGGGATGTATGTTAAGAAGACTTTGCTGGTGTGATCAGCGATAGAGGCTGGATCTCCTGTGTGTCTGAGCTCTTCATCATTATCTTGGCTCACTGACTCATGTCTTGGGCACAGGGAACAAAACTCTCGCGGCGGCCTTGTTCCCGACGCAATGGGACGCTAGGAGGGACAATGAGAGAGAATTAGCGGCGAAAAAAGCAAATAAATAGCTGCTTCAATACATGACAGCCCAACAACAAAGCCCACTGTGGATGAGAGGGAGAGCGCGAGAGATACAGAGGAAGAAGTGAGAGAGAGAGAGGCCTTGATGAAAATAAATAGTGGAGCTCAAAGGGAGGCAAGGGTTGAGCGGATTGGAGGTGATGATGAGTGGAGAGCTGTACAAAGTAGTACATCTATGGGAAAGGTTTTAATGAGGCAGACGGTGGTGTGTGTGTGTGTGTGTGTGTGTGTGTTTTGTCATCTGTGACACAGACACTCAGAAAATCCTCAGCAATGATACTCCAAACTTCCTGTCTCCACGTGGGTGGGTGAGGATTTGTGGAAGTGTGAAACATGGACAGACAGACAGATAGGAAATGTAAAGTTTTCACCTTCAGGTCTGGGAACTTGTGATGAACATGTTTTACAATTTTATAAATTAACAATTAATATAAAATAAGTATTGGATCTATAATGACAGTAAGCGCTAAAGTGACTATTCATCAATATTTAATGTATCAAATGACTTTGTGTACATGAGAGGTGTCACGTACAAACCTCCAGAGAATTATCCCCCGACTCTGCAGGTCCCCTTGAGCTTCTTAGTAAGTTTCAGCTCACGTTTTAGATGTACGGCCTGCAACTTTACTGCTTTGGTTCACTCTCAGCAAACTCTTAGCGTTGTTTTTGGCCTCAGCAGGCAGCTGCTTTCAGCGAAAAAGCTCTAAAAACCTGCTCAGTACCAAAAAACAAAGACAGAGACAGAAGTGACTACGTGGTGAACACTGTGGAGCATTTAGCAGCTAAAAAGCCAGACATTTCTATCAGGGGTCGATAAAGACCAAAAACAGAACTAAAAGAGAGTGAATATTAGACTTACATTTTCCAGATTACCAGAAACGCAACATTAAATGAATGATAATGATGTTCCGTAATGGTAATTGGATCTGTAAAGAAGCAACTGTTTGCTAACAAGTTTGTCATATCCATTTAAAAACGTGATGACGTCAATGTTCAACCCCCATAGTTTGATGAGTTTGAAAATTATGTATATCATGTTTACAATCACCAAATCTCAACCAAAAAAAAATGCGTTAGAATGAAAGAAAAATGATGTTCATCCCTCCAGTGGAGCTCCAGAGACTTGGGGAATCAACACCATGGAGCACTGAAGCTGTTTTGTAGGCTGGTGGTGGCCCAAAACTTTATGTTGGTTTTTCACCTATCTCTGTAGAGTTTTGTCACTACTAACAAAAAAAACAAGTCATATCACAGCGACTGAAGACCAGATCTGCAGTCTGATGTGAAGAACACCACTGTTGCCTGTTGTCTTGCAGTGGCCCTGAGGCTTTGTATATCAGTGGACCTGATCTACAGAGCAGCAGGAGGCCTTTGGTTTTACTGTCAGTTCTCAGTTGGATGAAAAGCGCCTCAAACAGGCTCAAATATGGGGGAAACACTTGTTGAACAATCAGGTGGTGATCATGTTACCTTTGGTATCATGAGTTCAGGACATCACAGTTACATTGTTTATAGTGTTACACGGCTATTCAGCAGACAGTTGGTAATGAGTTAGCTAAGGTAAGTTAATTAAGGTGGAGGGAGGAACACCTGAAACTGTCAGCTTCCCGCTCAGGTTTGAAATCAAACCAAATGTAGGCCTTTATCTAGAATACTTAATAATGTCATAAAAGTGGTTTTCTGAATCAGATCCTACTTTAGTCCTGACTAAGTGAAATGAAATAAACTACAACCACCCATGTTAGTCCTTGATAGTGAGAGTTAGTGCATGCAGCCCTGGCCTGAGGCAGCTGATAAAGGGGACAGATCACAGAAAGTCCATAGTTTGGTGGAAATGGAGAAGTAAAGACAGACAAAACGACGGAGGCAGAAAAAGGAACACATTCACAAACACACTATTAAAAACCTTATTAGATAATTCCTTTTTCATTCCACAAAAGGACTACTGAGATCATGGATAAGGAAGAGCTTAATGCAAGGAGATTAGTGCAATTGTAAATTGCAGCTGGATAGCATAGGTTATATTTAAATTAGTCATTTTAATTGAACCAGCAGATAAGATAAATACATGTAAAAATTTATGAGGCACAATTTCAAATGCCATCAATAAACTTAATTTTTCTAGGTTTTCTTATTTGAGATACAGCTTCTCAAAACACATCTAGCTACAGAGGATTTTTATTCACTGAATGACAACTGAAAGGCAGCTGCCTCTTACAATTATGCCAACAGTAGATCAACACTCCTCACTTACAACACTTTCACACAAAAACCCTGTGTATGACACAATTTCAGTTTGCAATTTGCATTTAACTGTTCATACGAGACGGTTGGTAAACATGGTCTAATTATTCCTATAGAAGTCCCCTTACGTCAGGATGCTCTATCTCTAGAAAATCAAAAATAATTATTTTGAATGAAGGAAACTAGCATTGAAATTTCAGCTAAAAAAATGATTCAGCAATAATTTCATTCTACCCACAGCTACTGCAATCAGACAAATCAATTTCTGAAATACTGCATTTACCAAAATAATTAGTTGAAATTCAATGGTTCAATCATTCCTGCAGGTATGTATTTCACTTCTGACCCTGAGCCATTTGACCTATATACACACTTTATGGGTTAGTAATGGAGCAGGGGTAACTGGATGACAAAAGCCTGGTTGAATTCCTGTCCCACACCCATAAAACACTCTTCGTGTATTGAGCCAGTCAATTGTTATTTAAGAAAGATGCCTTGCCCATGGGCTAACAGAGAAGCTCACAAACCCCAGACAAAGACTCAAGCTAAACCCACACAGACAAACCAGTTGTCCCAAATGACCATTCTTGTAGGAATGCAGCTAGGTGGACAAAACCCTTTCTCTAAGTTTACAAAAAGCTGTTTTCTCATGCTGAGTCCATGTCATCTACTTTTTTTTTTACACAGTGCCCAGAACTGCCTGGCAAATTCTGTAGCAGAGGTATTCTTCAATGTTGGCGACAGAATAAAGGCAATTAAACACTGTTTGCGCCATGCTTGGACAACCAGACAGCCATATGCCTTGCCAATTAACCTCCCACGAAAAGAGAGGGAAGGATAAAGAAGAGAGAGGCAGAAACTCCAAGATTATAATCACTCACATTGTTCCACTCTCTCACCTACCTCCTCTTTGTGTTCAATCAGTTCTGCATTATAGCAATTGTATGAATCTCCTATTTTGCATGTATTCTCTATGAGTACTCCAGTGGCAGTGACAGCTAATTTGCACTCAAATATTGTAATTTAGATATGAAGTACTTACTTCCTTACTTGCGCCCTTGGGTCCCCTTGGGACCATCGGCAATTGATGACTGCTCCCCATCTAACGCAGTTCTGGACAAGTCTCTCTAGTGTATTCCAGCTGGGGCCCATCCTTAATTTCAGCCTTCAACAAAGAAATCAAGTGGTATGTTTTAATTTGTATCATGGCACAAGTGATGCTCAGTTAGCTCAATGCTAGACCTCTTCTTGCATTTTTGCTTTTAGAACAATAAATTTCTCTAATTACAAGAAAAACCCTGCATGTGATGAATGCAATAAAAAAATGTTACATCATCCATATAGTCTAAAATGATGGAACAATAACCTTTACATCAAAAGAAAACTGGTGTCAATATTCAATCTGATTCAGTGTATTGTAAAAATATGTTCAAAATTAAATTGGACATTTTAGTTTACAAAGAAAACCTAACAGGCCTGCTAATGATCCTACCCAAAATCCTTTAGCCATGCAGCTTAATGGGTGATATTATTAACAATTCATATAAATGGATGGCTGGCAGCAAAGTTTTTCCAATCAAACTGGCTTTTGATTATATATCAACTAATTCTGTTTAAAGGTATACTAAGCAGGATTTGTTGGTTGCTGTTTGTAAACACACAGCATTTAAAGATGGAGAGAGAGAGAGAGAGAGAGCAGAACAGTACACCCCTCTGGGAAGGTGCCGCATTGCAGGATTTTGTGTGAATGCAGAGCTTCTTCCTGTCCGCTGTGGCCTCTCTGCTCTGTGTGTGTGTACCTCAGCCCCACCCCCGGTCAAGCAGACACACAGACCTGCAGCTCTTTATATATCCATGACACAGAGACAGAGAGTTAGAGAGACTGTTATTGGCTGGTGACTACACACCCACTGCCCAAAGTTTGATGCCCAGAAAGGTCCCAAACACAGCAAAATAATAAGAAAATACAGGCAGAGGGCAGAGTCTCTGTAGAAAAGTACACCACCACACACTTCTAGTGGGTCATAAGTGATGATTGAGTGGGATTACTCTTGTATCAGTCTATACATTGTTTTGTTTTGTTTTTTTTTAGGAAAATCCTGCATAGTATACCTTTAAGGCACAGCCTCTGAGATGCTTTGATCTGGGGCATGCTGCTTGCTGTTACTTCAGTCACACCAATAATCAAGTTTGTGTATCCATTCACTTGATGATGGAAATGCTAGATTTTGTATTGAATTAAATTCCCTACAAATCAACTTAGGAGCCGTTTATTCATTTCACAAATAAACCCTACCAAAATACTATTGTCACTAGATTGAATAGATTTAAGGGAATCCCCTGGAAAGAAGATAATTTGTAGAACGCTGAAATAGCTTGAAGGAAACTTTTGCTGTCAGAAATGAAGTTCGCCAATCTGATTGCAGACAGTGAGGCTCCCAGGCAGGAAGTTAATAAAAGAAACGCAGCTAACGCAGTGTTAATATAGTAACTGCACTTCTTTGGATAACCATTGATGTTAAATATGTACGTCAGTTGAAGGCAGCTATGGATGGCTCCAGAGAACACAAAGTGAGAAGTGTGGACATGACTGACACACCACCCTATGACTAATATGTGGTAATGCGGTTGAAAATCAGAAAAGTGTTCCTTTAATGTTTTTTTTAAAGAAACGGTTCAGCTTTCAGGATTAGTATCCAGTCAAACTACAGCAGCCTTTGTAATCAGCTCTATTCTAAAAGCGTCTAATCTTACTGGTGTAACACAATTTTTACTAATGAACATAAATACATGCAAATGCACAAACACATCCAACCGTGCATTTCCCCTCTGCCCTCTTGTTTCCCTCTCCCTAATAAGAGATTCACTGAGAAATTCAAGAATAAATCATGATTTAATAAGGATAATATAACAATTTCATTATATAATTGGTTAATTTACTGACTAATTGTTATTTCCTTTTTTTTCTGTAGCTTAGATCCAGTTTTTGGGATGTCAGAAATGTTCCAGTCGTGCTCTGGCCCAGACAACCAGTGGTTGATTAGTCAGAGAGATGACAGACAGGTTTTATGGGATTCTGGACCACATCCTCATAGCTGGCCTCAGCTCTGTACCCCACAGCCCAGCAGCACCACCCATCGCTCCCAGTCTCAGTGTCCTTATGGTGATGCCTACACCAGAGTACAACCTCCTGTTTGGTGCCAATCCCAAAACACATGGAAGGTATGTAGCCACACTAGAATATAACGGTGACTCTGCCCTGGATCAGAGTGTTGAGTGTTAAATCAGGATAAAAGTATTATTCATGACTCATTCATGTATTAACAAGACAATGAATCACATTTTTTAGGGGCTAAAGGTGCTCTAAAACTCACGAAACTTTGCACATGCATCAGAAGTGGTGGGAAATTATATGTTTTATAGTGATTGGGCTCAGGCGTGGCCATTTGGCTCCATAGCAAACCCAAACTCAGGGCCATTTTGGGACAAAGTTGCTTTGATGTTCATGAAATTCGGTGGGATCATTGCTCACATCATTGTGGACCAAAATTTTTTACACAAAAACTCACAAAACTTTCCAACCGTGTTTGATTTGTTGAGGTGCTAGGGGTACTCAAAAACTCACAAAACTTTGCACATGCATTAGAAGTGGCAAAACTGGATATCTGATACAGGTCTTGGGCTTGAGTGTGGCAAAATGACTTGCTAGTGCCCCCCACAAAATTTCAAAGTCAAAGCCCCCAACTTTTTTCCGTAGTTTTTGCCATTTGCAGGCTTGTACTTTAATAAACTCCTCCTAGAGAATTAACCAGAGTGATTTCACATTTGGTCAATGCTTTCTAAAGACCTTTGCAAAATCATGATACAGTTTCATGGTACTATAAATCAGAACGTATCACTGCCTCGCTATATTTCTATACATCCATAGTTGGTTTATAGTTGGTCTCAAAATAGTTGCTATGCATCTCCTACGGCTTTGTTTTTTTAATGTGCATTACTCTTCCCTTTTCCCTCTCAATCTTTTTACATTACTTTTATATGATGCCTACACAAAGAACTGTGATGACAATACTAACCACTACCACCTCCAATTTAAATTATTTGTGAGCTTTTCTTAACCACACATTTCACCTATTAGCCCATATATCACCACAGGTCTTTAATTACTGAATTGTCAGGTTGAAAAAATGTTGTTAAATGCATAATTACAGAGCTCCATCAAATGCATCAGCTGTCATAAATATGAAACCCAACCAGGTTGTAAACACAGCAGGCCTCCTCTGATGAACCTTCTCCTGCGCTCTGTATGCAAACAACATCAGGGACACATTGTTGTCTATTCATCACTTCTGTTTAGAGGACTTTGAAAAAGGTTAACAAATTGGGGCTGTTATAGTGAAGGTCTCTGCTGTATAAATGCTCATTTGGAACCTTTATTGATATTGTTATTCTCAAATAACTCTTTTAGGGACAATGCATTATAGTATGTGTAACCATCTTTCGCTGATACATGCAAGCCTGATTGTAACTATATTGCTGTTGTTCACATGCATCGGGAAGTATTTGAATGAACTCTATGTTTTAGGGGTCATTTCTTTGGAATTCTGTTTCAGGGGATTGTAGCACCATTGTCCAGGCAGCTAAAAACCCCACACAATGTGCTGACAGATCACTGAGCCATAACTGGCTACTGCAATTACTGTATGCCATTCGATGTATGCATACTGTGTGTATTCATGTGCTCTTGCATATATGTGCATTGCTTTTTTTTATATATTGCACAAAGATTGCAGGCCCCATCTGGGATTTTGAAAAATCTGATCTATTTTCCTGCTTTGCTTTGATGCAAAAGTGAGACTGAATTTTGGATGTTTTGGATACGTGGGGCTATTGTGAAAAGAACCAAATGACTCCCAGATCGGCTGTAGTTGTCTCTCAGGCTTTAGGGAGGGAATTTCTGGAAGGGAGATATGAATCAGACTTTTAGAGGAGGAGGAACAGAAAACATCCCTACATTAGATGGATGACTGATAGACTTCAAAGCATTGTTGCAGTATGTTTTTCACTTCTGTAGAAGGCCTTTCATGTGTTAAAGTTGCTCTGGTGTGTGATGTGTGTGTTTGTGTGCATGTGCAAATGCGTGTGGGTGTTTGTGAGCTGGTACCTGCCTTAAGGTACAAGCTGCCCCCTTCAATATCTAAAGGAGAAGAGGTCAGGTGCGGGTGAATGTCTTGAGGAGGGGGTAGAATCCTTCTCCAAATGAAAAGAACTCAACTTTCTGCTCTGGCATGGATAATCTAATGGATGCTATTGAGAAAAAAACTTCTACTTAGCTGAGTATTTTCTAATATCTTGCTGTTGTGACAAAATGTGCCACCATCCAGTCACTTTTACACTCCAAAGCATGAATGAGCTTCAGATTTCACATTTCACAGCTAATTCCAGCTACTTTTCAGACAACAAATGACAGACATTTAAATACCTTTGTCCTATCCAATGTCTGAAAATGTATATTTAGTTCACATTTGGCCAAATATGGTCATCAGAACCCCTGTGTTTCAACATATAGAAATTGTCAGCATTCTCTGGAGATTCCCCGGAAAACTGTCGTTCTACATTCTGTAGTAGGCTTTTTATGTGTGAGATTGCTTCAGGTATACAATATCTAAATACCTAAATGGTGTGGTGTCAAGCCAGTATTATCTTCTAAACACTGTTCTGAAACTGCTCTCAAGTACAAACCACAAGTAAATGCCACTACACTCACAACAACTCAAGGTTTGTTTGTATAATATCCATGTCAGAGCCTGTGAGTCATGGCAGGAACAGACACATAACTTCAGTGTGTCGTTGGGGGATGAATGGAGCCATGCAGAAATTTCCATAAATTCAGCTGGCCAGCATGTAGACGCTGTGTCAATCAAAGCCAAATGCAAAGGTTTGTCTTAGTTGCAAAACCAACATTTTACATGCAGACACACACCTCAACTGCAAAATAAAAGAAACATAATTTAAGACCATCCAACCAATGTTTAATTCAAAATGTGGTCAAATCACTGATCAACACTGGGAAACCCTTTTTCAGTCCCTCCACAAGGTCAGCTACAGTTCCACTACAACTAGAATACATTAAGTAATTGGCTTAAGAACACTCCAGTAGGAGAGAAGTTGGCCAAAAACACACTTTTGCATTATGCCACCTGGCATCTCAGTGACAAGACAGGAAGAGAAGTGAGGTGGTGTGTAAGGAAGAAGTAAGGTCAAAAAACCAATGAGAAAGAGCCAAAGGAAAAGGGAAAAAGCCAAGACTCAAAGAGTAGAAATTGGAAAGCATGACGTTTTAAAAAAGATTGGTGTGTAGAAATAAGAGGAATGCGTGAGACAGGGAGAAAGCACAGAAAGAGGAGGGTGTCAGGGCAGCAGGGACATTAGCAGGCCAAAGCATGGGAGAGCCGCAGTGATTGGTTTGGACCACCCATCTGGATTGGCTGAGCGCCTGGGCTGGCTGGACTGCTGTTTGCCCTGCTGGACTGGATGAATGGAGGGATAGAGACAGACAGAAGTCCCGTGTAATGATTCAGATAGATGGAAGAATGTGCTGGAAACATTAAATATGTCAATGGAAAACACACATGCTATCACCAGCAATTGCACGCAATTAAGGGTTGTTCCAAATATGGTGTATTATTTCGGCAAGGTTCAGCTGGATCTTGTGGCGTGTTCACATTCCATTACAAAAAAAAATCTGGAGCCATGTCAACTATTTTTCACCTCAGTGAACCCAAAATGCAGGGTGGTCATACCTTATTATATTACCTTTCCTCTATTATATTATATATAACCTAATAACTTGAAAATAATGAATCATGCATATGGTATGATAAAACAATTTTATCTAAGTGCTTTACATTTTATGCACTATTCACTTACATATTTCCACACACATCATATATGTCTGATGAATGACAAAAAAGTTATGCTCACAATTACTATCCATTTCAATATCAACATGAACCTCTCATTTATCACCTTAGTAGTTACTGTGAGACAGTCATGCAGTGGCCAGAGAGTGAGGGGTTAGATCGATGTATATTTATGAATTAGATATGTCTAAAAATTCTAATTACTAAATAGCATCTAATAATTTTGGGGGCATTTTTTATAGAGTGACTGCACTGACCCTGGTTTTTGACCCATTCTGCATGCTCAACTATCTGCCTGATTTACAGAACATACTTTAAATGAAATTAACTAATCAAATGAAGCCTTGGACTTAAATTGTGTTTTCTATGTGACCTGAGATAATTATCCCTAAAAGGACAACAGTCTCACTGTTTTTCTTCAGCTTATCTCCAAAAACGCAGAGCTATATATAGATAATGCACTGTAGTTAGGAAGCTAATGAAGACAGCTTTTTTAAGGTTTTGGCATTAAACTGTAACACGTGTAAAGTAGGGCTGCAACTAACAATTATTTTCATTATTGACTAATTTGTCGATTATTTTCTTGATTAATCGATTAGTCTATAAAATGTTAGAAAATGGTGAAAAATGTCTATTCTATTACTGTTTCCCAAAGTCCAAAGAGATGTCCTCAAATGTCTTGTTTTGTCCCGACCAACAGTCCATAATCCAAAAAACATTTGTTTTACTTACAGTGAAGACTAAAGAAACCAGAAAATATTAATTCATATTATATTAATTGATTATTAAAGTAGTTAGCAAATAATTTTCTGTTGATCAACTAATCGATTAATCAACCAGTTTTTGCAGCGCAATAGTGTAAAAGAAACGTTGTTTCTTTTAAAAAATTTCACTTTTGATACTCACTAATGATCTAACTGTATTTTACTTAAGTATATTTCAAACTCAACTATCTGTAAAATAATACAGGCTTTCTGAAATATAAGGCCTTGAAAAACAAGATCAAACACCCATTTTTCATGAAAAACAAGGGAAATCAGTGTGAACAGATGCTATTACTAGTCCAGCTGCTAGATTAACATGAATAACCTTTCTGTAGATGCTGCTGAGGAACAGTGAAGAAAGAAACTTAATGACTTAACTGAAATACTTTCATAACTAAAGACGGCATCACTATCTTCATTTTAGAAATCATAAATTAAACTATCTCCACTGTAACCCCTGAATGTAATTTCATGTCCAGTGTAAGTAATGAGTCTAACCTAATACTTGCATACTTACAGATCTTATTTCAGATTAGTGGCAATGAACAAATCATTCATTCCCTCAACCAAGAAACATTCAGACACTTTAGACGCCTCTCAATGTTGCCTTTGATAAAATTTCATCTTTTTTACATGACTGGCTGATGAAATTGCTCTCTTTTGGAGAAATTTTTCCATGGAGGTCTTTCCCCTAACCACTTTGGATATGAAAGGGTTATCTTAGACACTAATAGGATTAGACAGAGTAGCCCTCTAAATGCTTCATGTTCAATTCTTTAGTGTCTCACACTGGACATAACTCCATCCTAACAACACACACACATCACCACCCAGCTCACCCTTGACTTTTTCCTACGCTGATCGTTTTCTTACAACAGCAGAGATCAAGCCATTAGACTGTCCCAATAATTGACACACAGAACAAAAACACAGGCCACTTCTGGATAAAACATATCATAATCCCTCAAGGTGGGGCGGAGGGGGGTTTCAAGGCCACCAAGATAGCTATTCATAGCATCCAGAGACATGGAGAGACCTCCGGGAAAGACATTGTGAGGTGTTGGTATGAGACTTGGTATGACACCCCTGGGAAGAATGGTGATTAGTAACGAAGAGGACTGATTGAAATGGCATTGACTAATGCGCCATTGGTGCTGCTAATAGTAGCAAACAGGTAAAAATGAAATTACAAGCTTGTTGTCCTTGCTGTTCTTGCTGCTTAAACTGGAATTATAGCTCTGCAGAGATACCCATTAACATGTCCAATGATCTACACAAACAATGGTCAAATCTTAGCAAGGTATTGTGCGGCCATGTGGTGGGTTTTAAAGGGACACATTATTATAAAACAAACTGGAGGGTCTGCACAGCATGACTTATGCGGAAAAGATTATTTAATGCACATGACGTTTTGGGTTGAGTCCTTCCTCAGCTTGCTTGTTAGACAACCACACGCAGGTGCCAACAATACATAGACATTAGACTGATTAGTTAACAAGATTAATCTGGCATAACCATCCATAGGACCAAGGAAATGCAACAATTGTGCCACTGAGAAAGGGCTTGGCCCATAGACTGTATGAAAATATAGACGTAGTTACTGTGATGTCACCCGTTGGTTTCTGAAGAGCGGTTTTGAAGCTCAAAGTGAGCCGCTCCAGCCGTCGCCATCTTGGCAGTGTGTGACGCTGTGTAACTCCCAGCCAATCAAAAATGGGCAAAAAGGCGGGCCGAATGGCTGAAACAAGCCACTTAGCAGCTGGAGGACCTGTCACTCAAAGCAGCCATGTCCTTCAATATGCATAACTTTATGGTTTAATAAAATTTAAACGAGTGAGTTCTAAAAAAAATTCACCCCCCTGTACAGTTGTCATGAAAAGGGAAATTAGCTATAGAGACCAAAGCTGTGTTTTGTACCAGGCTGTAAACATATTTATTTCTGTTGTAAAATTGGGCATTTTAACATGGGGGTCTATGGGGAATGACTCACTTTTGGAGCCAGCCTCAAGTGGCCATTCGAGGAACTGCAGTTTTTGGCACTTCCGCATTGGCTTCATTTTATAGCCCTGGAGGTTGCCGCTTGGCTTGGCCTGAAATGTCTGTGCCTTATCTTTTCTGCATAAGTCATGGTGTGCAGACTTTCCAGGCTGTTTTGTGTATCGATTTTGAAGTTCTAGTACCCATGCATTTCATACAAGTAGAAGAAGAGTTGAGCGCTTATTCTCAATTTCTGCACATTAATATTATACCCATGCAAATGTATTCAAATGACACCCGTGGGGAGAAGCATGTTCAAGCCTTTAATCTGTTTTCTGATCTTATGACCTTGGAAAACAAGGCGAATGTTTGGTTTGACATAATACCCATTTTACATCCACCATCCAATCACTCATATAATATCTATACTTACAATCTGATTATGGCTGGTCTGCTCTAGTATTAAGGAAAGATGTGTGTCATACAAAATATTAAGGATTACTTCCTCATTAACATAGATTTCAGTTTCACATTGAAAAGCCAGAAAAGTTTGAATTGGTTGATCTATGGTTTTAAGACTTTTAAGACTCCGAAACACAGCACAACCATTATACAATTAGACAGGATCTTGCAGCAATCATTTTATCTTTCTTTTCACAATTGCCACTAGAAATACGGTGTCCATGTTAGAAAATTATCTACCAGAGATGTGCGCTTCCACGTAAGATCCTGCGTTTTTTGCCCTTTGTGTTGGTGCCCACACTGAGCCAGTGCAGTGGTCCCATTAAACAGAATGAGAGGACTGCTTTTTTCAGGCAGTGCATTTGTCTCTCTGAAAATAGCCTACTGCAAGTCTGCTTCTTTATCTAAATCTTTTCCTTGCTGATTGGTATAGATACAGTCATTTGGGGCTAATGATTGTTACCTGGATTCACCTCATCAGTTCAGGGAAATGTAACAGTTCCAACTATTTGGTCTATTATGGGCTCCATAGCCTAATTGAGTTTTCCAAGTTTAGATAGGAAAGCTGATTGCACCTTTACCATTTGTGTTTCTAGAGTTTGTAATTGCTTGAGGATGTTTTGTTTTTGTTGTTCTTGGCCTCCTTTCATGCTCAGAAATTTCTTACTATTTTTTGCTTTGCCTATGCTATATTGTTGATTATGTATTCTTTGAGTTTTGATTGCTAATGATCCATTTTTATTAAGCTTATAATAATGCTTGAAATGTGTCATATTAGAGTTACTTGACGTGACTCAGATCAGCAGAGTAATTTGAAACATAATTCTCAAATCCTACATAAACTGGCATTTTTATCATAATTGTACTAAGATTAAAAACCTAATATTGCATTTTAAAATGTTTCTTTATATCTAACCTACAGTAGGTGGATGGGTTAAGTGTTTTAGTGATGGGTTTTGTGTGGATAAGATCAAGCAGTAAAGCGATCAGTGATATGGTAAAAGGCCATTGTTCTCAGTGTATTAAGGGACAATGACTGTTAGAAATTATCTTAACAGCATGGGCCTCATCAAGTCCTCTACTCTCAACACCTAGGCTGTGTTGAGACCAAATCCGGCAATCTGGCACTACAGCACAGGGGGCTGCAATGGTGGGAGCGTGTTGTTTGAGGTACCCGTGAGACAATGAAATATAATCCAGGAAGTTAAGTTAGAGTTACAGGATAATACATTTAAGGACTTATCAGAAGCCAAAACACAATGCAGCGTTTTGTAAAACTCACAGACAGGATTTGACAACTCTGGAAAGTTATCACAGTGGCAACTCTTATCTTTTGTTGCGATGATCACAAGGTAAACATTCAAATATGGCGTTCACGTTACAAAGTAATCCATCAGGAATACATGCTTGCATCTATGTGATTGGCTAACGCAGTGTGATGTCAGGCTGCGTTTCGGCAAAATTTGAGTCTAGTTCAACTTCTTGCTGGACAGCCGCTGCGGTTTTTTGCTGATCCCTAGGCGGTTCCCACTCCCGCAGCATAACACACTGCCCCCATTCAAATGAATGGGGCATTGCAAGATTTGGTCTGAATGCAGCTCTACTCTTATCTATCCCCATTTCTTTACATTCACACTTTTCTTTTCAAAATAACAAATGTCATCAGAATGGGTTTGTGTCGTGTGGCAGTGTTTTTGATCATGGTCCTTTCATTTCTCTTTTCTCACAGTTTCAAGTAGGTTTCTTGTACTTGGTTTGCAAAATTTTGATTGTGACAGTATGGATGGCACTGCTTTTAAAGCACAGATAGAAAATGGAAGTTTATGTGGCATTGACGTCATTTTGGCAGAACAGGAACAGAAAAACCCTTATTCCAAATCTAGAGTGTTCCAAGATTGTTATCCTTGTTTGCCTGACTAGTCACACCAGATAAATGGAAATCAAGCCTAAATTAGTGTTTTTTAACAAGTAATTATGGCTGTAATGTACAATTGTACACTGTCACATTAAACAAAAAAACTTATTTTTGTAGCTTTTAATTGTAATTAGTAAGAAAAATAGCACAATATGATCATATTTTCATGATACGATTCCACTTAAAGTTAAAATAAACAGTCATATTGTATTATCACCTAGTCTTAAATCCTTTGCAAATCAGCTTCCCCACATCAATCTTTAAATATACTTTAATTTTTTTGTAGGATTCAGCACCTTTGTCAACAACAACATGTTGGCTGTTGTGGTTTCCCACTGTACCTGCAACCTTTTGGTTCACTTGATGCCCTCTTTCACTACTGGGCCACACTTCCCTGGTACTGATGCCATCAGAGCTGGAACCCATGCAGGCACCTAATACAGCCATTCATCCAACCACTCAACCATGGGTATCACCAGGGCCCCTGCATACTCCATAGCCTTTATAAGATTAATGCAGTGGATGGAGCAGGTGTCTGCCAAAATTCCATTCCTATTTAAACCTCCAGGCCCATACCAGCAACCTAATCCTATTAGGCCTAATTGAGTGAAGTCGACAGTCTTTTTCAGTTAAACTAAGTTCACGCACTAATAGGATTCAAAAGGGGGCAAAAAAGGTACAATGTGTGGAGAAGTAGTAGTGTTAGTGTGTGGCTGGGGAAGTGGACAGTGAGCATCAGGCAGCGAGTAAGCAGGGACTAGTAGAGGCTTCCTACTGGGTTTGGGGATCTGTGTTTAAGGAAGAGGGAGTGAGTGGGCTGGAGGTCTCCCCGGAGGCTAGATAAGCCCAGAGGGGGCAACAAGAACAACATAATTGGTATTCAGTGATCCCCTAGTGTGTTTGAGTGTGTGTGTTTACGACCATGTGTAATAAACTGTGTGATGTATGATGAAATACATGGTGTATCCTTAGATACTTGATCTAAAAAGAAGATTTGGGGCAAATTGCAAAATGCAGACTTGTCTCTGTTATGGATTGCATTTATCTGCGTGTGTTTGAGTCTCACGTAACTATGCTGTCACATTGCAGTGAACAGTAATAGAACAATGTTCTGGCAAAATGGCAGAGGAAATGGAAAAAATGATGTCGTTTAAAAGCATTAGTGAAATCGATCTTTATCTGGAAAACATTCATCTGAATGTCAGCACATGTAATGTATTTTAGAGGGTCAAAATAGAGGGACATATTATATTACACCCCATTAAGCAAATCACAAGGGTAATGTGATTTTTTTTTCCAATTAAATCTTCATTGTAAAACATGGAATGTGGTTTAGGAATAGGCTTCACTTATTCTTGTAACTTGTTTTAGGAGTTGATACACAAAGCATAGAAAAATGTGCCAAAACTAGCACTTCCTTTCTCAGTTACTTTCCTGATAGCCATACTAGGATACTCACTTCCATCAAAAACTTCCTGGTAAGAAAGCAACCACAAGATATGATCCACAATGATACATCCCCAAGCCAAAAGACTGTAGGAAATACCAGGCTATAGGCTTAAAAAACCTCAATGAATCCTTCTTGTTTTTGGCTTGTGGCTACTACATGATCTCATCAGGACCCTTTGTTTACATCCCTGCCACTTTGTTCCCTGCTGAAAGACAAGATGAGCAGTTGTAATAGGCAAAGCTTCACACTCACACAACAAATTAAGGAGGTCAGAATGGGACACAGTGTTTAGCTAGTGGCGTCAGTGACACAGACGTGGCCTGAGGACCTAACCTTTTAGGGCTGCCCATGGCCAGAGGTGCTACATGGGACTCCCTTTGAAGAAAACACATCCAAAAGGACTTGAGAGACAAAAGGATAGCATAGGCTTTCAGTGATCTTACATGACCTTCTTTCTTGAGGGACAAATAGGAAACAAGGGGCCTGAAAAGATGGTTGACATCTAACTCTAACTTCACATGATGCTGTAAGGTATATACAAAGAGCATATATTTCATAGGGAGTATAGAGTGCACTGCATCAAAACAAGCTGCGTTATGCTACAAATTAACTCAATACAGTTCACATCTACATACATGTTAGATAATATAAGTCTAGACTTAGGGTTATCATAATTCAATCATCAACCATTATCAATCTTAATTGGGTGTAGATTTATTACTAAAATCTTAGAGTCTTATTTCCTGGTAAACACTAAGAGAAATCTTGGAAATCTTTTCAGGTTCACAGTAACTAAGGTTAAAAAAAACAAATTGCAAGCCTCACAGAGCGAAAATCTTCTGATTTTGCAATGCAAAAATGTCCACTTTCAGTTACTCTGCTCTGTATTAAAATGTTAAAAAGTGAAAGTTCCTGACTATAAAATGACCAAATTTTGTATCATATATACAGTACCAGTCAAAAGTTTGGACATGCTTTCTCACTCAAGTGAATAGGAAGGTGTGTCCACTGGTGCTGTATTTCAATTTCAATTTTTATGTATCTCAAATCAAGGCAGAATAGGGCTGATGCCACTGGAAGCATTTACAATGTAGTATGCTTTGTAGCTGGCTTCAAGAGACCATTTAAAAACAATAAATTTGTGATACAACTGTCTACATTCATGATTCAGATGAAGGGAATCATAAATTGCCTGACAGATAATTAAACCATTATATGCTGTCTATTCTCCTAATCATGTTAAAGACGGGTTGTCTTCATAGACATTTCCTAATCAGATTACAGCTCTCTTTTTTCTTCTGATATCACTTGCAGAATTGCATTGCCTTTGTTTCCTGTATTTTCATGGAATCCCGTGTAAATGTCAAAGTATTTTTCCTCTGTACAACTGGTTCTTTTTTCACAGAACGCAAAGAGGACAGCAAAACTGACAAAAGAGGAATATAAAGTATAATAGTACATGCCTAAATTAAACGGACACATGGTGTATTAACCTGCACCTACTCCCATGTTAGAGATAAGGTATTTTGTAAAAAGGAACAGTGATGTGACTCACAATAGTTCATCTTTATCCTAAACTAAGTAATGCGTTTCCAATGGCCCGTTAAAACTGGCTCAGACTGTGAAGAATCCTGTGGCACAAACTCTTTTCAGCAGTTATGGGAACTTTAGCAGCTTGGTTTGTAGACAAATGTTTAAGGAGGAGTGTATTTCTGAAAAAAAAAAAAAAACTATTGTGTAAAGTATTACCAATTAGTGTCGTGATAGCAAAATAGAAGAGGGTGTAATAATCCATCATTATCAAATATATATGTATATATATATATATATATATATATATATATATATATATATATATTGTTGTCAAAGCCATAGTTCAACATTTTGGGAAACATTCTTTTAGACTTTCTTAACAAATGTTAAGTGAGAAGATTGATACCACTCTCATGTCTGTAAGGTAAATATGATGCTACAGCCAGCAGCTGATTACGTTAGCTTAGCATAAAGGGGGTGAAAAGGGCCAAACAGTGAGCCTGGCTCTGCCCAAAGGTAAAAAAACTGAAAAAAATCACCAATAAACAAATTTAATCTTAATCCATACAAAAACCAAAAATGATGATTTGTGGTTTTATGGGGCATCCATGCCTGGGGGAACACAAATCAAAGGGGTCCTCTCCCATGAGGGTCATCTAGGGGTCCTCTCCCATTAAAGTCTCAGACACCTCATTTCCTGCATTCTGCTGAATTTTTATGCACCAATTTGTTCCTTTAATGCATCAATTTCAAAGTCCTATGCTGCTCTCCACATGAATGTATAGGAAATAAAAAGTCAAAAGAGTAAAGCACAGTTGCATCAGTTATATTAAGGATTAAACGATCAGATCACAGACATGACAAAATGTTTGGTCTGTCAAAATAAACTATTAGGTATATTTGGAAGAAGCAAGGACCTTTTGATAAGCTCAGAAATAGCAAATGACCTGATTGACCCCAGAGACCACTATGGTGGATGACTTAATATATTTATTTGTGAAAATAAATTCCTTTTTTTTTTACCTTCAAACTGATCAGAACAACTCTCTTGGATGTAGGCATTGAAATAAAGATCAACCTATTTCAGAGTGAGGGAATTGTGGAGAAACAAAATAATTACTAATTTATCTAGGTTATGTGAACTTTGTGAATGTGAATTCTCTCTGTACCCAAACCAACCCCCAACCTTTCTACTTTTTCTTCCCTGTGTACTTTTTGTTCCTCCTTGCTGCCTGAAGCAATGCTTTGTCCTTCAAAACCACTGTGTGGAACTTGGCACAGGACAGGTCAAAGTTCACAGAGAGTAGTAGTTCACTCTTCATGAACTCCACAGGGCACTGGTTCCTGACTTCACTCCACTTGCTGTTTATCCAGGAGAAGATTCTCTCCACAAACCCTGTTGAGGCTGGTATGCTCAGAATGTAGGAAATGATGGAGAGGATATTTGGCAGATCAGCTGCCTGAAATACTGCCATTCACTTGGCCGCCACATCTTCGTTGTTCCACTGATCCCCCTCCCGGAGCTTATCCACAACAACGTTCAGTGTGGTGCACTCATCATAGAGGTCATCCATGTTCATGCTGGCCATTAGGTGAAGCTTCTCAAAAATCTTCTCCAGGTCATTTGCTCTCTAGGAGTTAGCCATCGAGAGAGACTGGCAGAAGACAGTGAAGCCAATTGTTTTCAGAAAAGTCGAACCATTTCTTGACGGACGTGGGTACAGTTGTTGATGAACACAGTAAACTCCTCCCTTGTCTTGTCTGCATCAACTGGAGAGAGACGTTGCAGCTTTGTTTTTGTGAGGTAACCATAGAACTGGTCATCTACGGCCTCTGTTTTAGTTTGGTATGGAAGAAATGCACCCAAAAAGTGGGTTATTTGTTAAATTTCTCTCTCACACATATATACAGGCCCACGCATGTGGAGGGGTTGGGTCTTCTTACATCCTCAGAGAACTGTCAACTTGTGTATCTGCATGAATGGCATGGCGTAGCAAAGTATCACATGATGACCCTAAACACAGTACGACCTAATAACAACAATGTGCACATTAGCCAGGAACAACTTATGGTATCCACCTCTGAACTGAGTGATTCCATTCTGTGTCCTCTGCTTTGGTGCTGCTCGGATGTGGTAGTCCCCTTGCTGAACGTTGCTTCAGGTCTGACAGTCCAACATGGGCGACAGAAAATACTCTGTGGTAAAGTACTGTACAGTTTCCACTGACAGGACTGACCCACTCGTGATCCATCTGCCCCTCAATTCTGTATTTGGACAGCCTCTTTCTTTTTCCAGGCCGGCTTGAGCTGGAGGTAACATTATTCGCTGAAATTTTTAAAAACCACATGTCTGAATATCCGTAACCAGGGCAACGATAATGTTGAGTGACATTGACAGACAACTTGCCTGTCATTCTGATTTAATACTTCTCCGCTATGCTTGTGAAACTCTTTTCGTTTTATTATCTTCTCATGTCATTCCAAGCATGTGAAAATGGAGTGTATGTAGTAGAGTAGGGTGTTCCCCAAAATACGGGACAAATTGTGTCCTGTATTGATTCAGTAAGGGACAGTGCATTTTATTTTTCAATATGGGACAATCTCGTATTATACAGGATGGGTAGCAACCCTTGTGGGACTATTTCTAAGCTAACTGGCCACTGCTAATATGTTCATACTTACTGTACGAACATCTTGTTTCACTCTTGTCAAGTCCATGAATAAACATACTTCCAAAATGTCAAACTATATTCCTTTAACACAGTTTGAAACTATACTGGATGAGAAGCTAACTGAAGAACATCAGCTGTTAGATATTACACTGATGCAAGTAATACTGTGTGCTTATAACATTGGAATGAAGCTACTATAATGTTTCTGGTCAGAGGTCTGGAAAGATGTGACAGTGAGAAAGGGTTTAACCTGAAAAGGCCTTTACTGTCCTGAATCCACCCAATACCCAGGATCCTAACCAAAATACTATGTGTATGTATTTGTGTGTGTGTGTGTGTGAGAGAGAGAGAGAGTGAGATTCCAGTGATGGAGACTGACCTATGAAAAGTTGGGAGGGTGGAGGAAAAAAGAGATACAGCTTAGTTCAATGATAGAACAGAGAGAAGAAGAAAAAAAAATCAAAGAATTGGAATAATTGGCATAATTCAAGGTGGCTGGGCACAGTCAGGGGGAGTGTCAGTGTTGGGCGAATCTTTTGCCATCCTCAAAGAGAGATGGTCTGCACAATTAGCCACACGAACTCTGACCCCGCTCAGAATAATTAATGAATAACAGAGGGGATAAAGACAAAAGGCGCAGAGCGGTCTGGTTGAGTGGCGAGCAAGGGTAATACATCAAAGAATGCCGTTAATTGGCCCTGTGGCTTTCATTCTTTGCCCTATTTCTTTCAATTCATTGACTCAAAATAATGGGTTCAGGTTCATTATCAACAGGTCGTAAGCCCTGGGAGTGCCAAAATTCAACAGGAGAGTCAGGGGTGTGTGTGAGGGAGTGTATGTATGCTTGCCAGTGCATGTGGACAAAAATGTGTGTGTGGAATGGCTTAGCTTTTGCCTGGCCCCCCAATCTCCTGATGACATCAATTCCACACGGGGAAAACTAAGAGTTGTATAGTTGTGCTGAGAAGAGAGCAACAGGCTGCAATTTTTAAGATTTTTTTTTTGTAGTTGTGCAAGAGCTTACATACAGCTTTTATCGCGTGTCTTCTTGAATGCTACAAGTGTTGTCACGATGCTGGAATATAACTGGTACGGACAGGTAAGTAAAACTGACACACCTACTCCTGCGATGCTTTCAGAAGTATAATGACTGTAAATGTCTGCAGGTGCAGCTGGGTTATGCTGAATCTACTGAATCTCTACTACTTTAACCCCTTAGAGTTGCTTAAGTCGAACAATAACACACCAGCATTCAAAGAAAATGTATTAAAAATGTAGATAATCACAACAAGTCAAAGATGGCAGCATAAAATGCAACATAAATTATATTCAGATATTGCAGATGTCCAACTGTATTTCCATTACTTCAAATCAAATTTCAAAACAATATGCGTGTGTGTCATGTGCCTGTTTGTGCACTGCAGATAAAGAGCACCCTTGTTGCAAATAGATGTAGAGGCACCATGACCACTCTGTTACGTGTGAAAATAAAATAAAAGAGACACCCAGATCAAATTTAGGGCTGAATAATGTGAATTTAAATGGAATTAGACACAATCAAATTGAGAGTGGAATTAAAATAATTTAACCCTGAAAGTCTCTGTTGGAATGATAATACCAAACTAAACAGAATCAAAGCACTGTACTACGAATTTGACTGGAATACAATATGATTAAAACAAGTGGAAGCACTGAGACTGATGACGTAAGAAGCACAGAAAAGATTACTGTATTATTTTGGCACTCGCCAACTGTCAGTATGGCAAAAGGTCTCTTGCAAATTAAGTAATAAGTGTTCTAGTGCAATAATAAAAACATAATAATAATAATAATGTTTCAACTATTTAAAACATCTCATAAAAAAGTAAACTCTATAAATTATAACTTTTTGAATAATGTCACTTTAATCTTAATGTAAATACTGAAAAATGTCATCTTTTATTCACTATTACTGAAGCACAAAATAGAAAATTGAGAAGTATTTTCTGATAACAACACACATTAGAGACTACTGTAGGTATTTTGTCTTTTTCCTGGCTTTGGTAGAGTTCACAATTCCACACCTCCAGACTGCATTCTCTGCATAAAAATGTTTGAGTGTGGATTTAAGTATTCATGTGTGTGTGGTATGATACAACACCAGCACAAACTCTTGTGTGTGCGTAGTGTTTCATGACTAACATTTACCCTAAGTTCACTTTAAAGTGCCTGTTTAGTTCCATGTGTCTCTCTTTATCTGTCTGTGGCTCTCGTTCTTTTGTCTCTTCTCATAAACTTCATTTGCTGATAGCTGTCAAAGGCAAAAAAGTGCAGCGTCGGAATGAACGAAAACCCCAGGTCATGTGAAATTACTCCTACTCACGTACAGAAGCAGGCACACCATGAAAGAGTGAGGGGTAAGGAGGGGTGGTTAACTCAATTACCGTAACTTTGTCTGCTCACGACACGTGATTTTGTTAGAAATGCCTTGCCGCTTGTTACACACACTGAAATATTTCAGCCATCCTCATGGCTGCGACTACAGCAAAGTTTATTTCTCTCTTACTAGTCCTTTAATTGCCATACAAAAGGTTTCCCATACCTGGGTGAGCCATGTCAAGCAATTAATACCCTGAAATACGCCTTTTAAGTGAGTCTTTGGTCTCTGGTGCTCCCCATTGTGATGAAAAGATTGGTGTCGTCTCACGTTAGCCTCGCACAGGTGCCTTCTCTGCCTGCACATCAGATCATTACCATAACCAGATGGAGAGATAGGCAACTAGAGACCGATAAAGAAATGGAGAGATATACAGAGAGATAGATAAGATGTGCAGAGAGCGAGAGAGAGAGAGAGAGAGAGAGAGAGAGAGAGAGAGAGAGAGAGAGAGAGAGAGAGAGAGAGAGAGCGCAGAGGACAGAAAGAGAGAAAAAATGTGGAAGAGTACATGAATCAAGATCATTAGCTTTGGTCTGCCTTGCTTTAAGTCTCTCCTAAACTCAGAGTGTACTCATGACCTCTGGAAAGTTCAGAGTGCTAAAACACACACACACACACACACACACACAAACAAACAGGGATGTTACCTTAAGCTATGCTAACTCCACGCATACAGATTGCAACAGCATAAATGCATTAGGGATCAAAGGATTTTCATGTTTTATCCTGCTAAATCAAGTTTACTTACACATTACTGATACCCATTTCCCAAATACTTGATTGATTTCCTTCTTTTCAGGCAGCTATGGGTTCCTATTAAGAAAGAAAACATTCTTTTCCATTTATTTTTTTGTCTACTTGCTTTGAGGATTAAGATTTTAAACAAAAAGACATATGATGAGTTTAAAAAAATATTGCCATAAGTTGAACTACCTGACAATAAAGTAGCTAAAATTAGCTCTTTCCTGCAACAATAAATGCTGCTATAACACTGACAGGAGTGATTCTGCTACATAACGAGTACTTTTTGCTAATAATACTGCTGTCATCCTGTAAACTATGGATATGCAACTATCTATATACATGCATCTATACCGTCAACCATGGAATAAAGGCACAAATGCAAACAATAAAATAATGACAAAGAAAAATATAAAAAAAACAAGGATAAACAATTTCTTGCATCAATAAAGGTTATGCAGATGAAGGAAAATGAAGGAAACACATCTATTTGTAAATAGATTGATATTGTATAGACAGGTACTGTAGGTAGATGTTCTATGTGATGATTTGTCTGCACCAAGTTTGCATAAGCTGATTTATATAACATGCTGAAATGAACTGAGACCAATGGCTGTTTACAAGGTAGGAAATCAATCTAAAAACTTATGGTATGCTTCAGAAAATGGTCAGCTGTAATGTGAAGTTCACACAGTTTGTATTTTATGGGCTAAAACATGCACAACCGAGGCCCTCTAATCCCTAATGCGTTTGAGCTGCGAGTGTGTGCGCACTTCTGTGTGCACAGTTTCAAATATAGTGAGATGAAAGTGATCAGGCAGGATTATTAATTACAGAATCACAGCAAAGTTTCATGGTCATTTTTGGTTGACTGATGAGATCTATCATCGTGAAAACTTCACAGACCGCAGGAAAAAAAAAACAGTAAAGCGACATTCGTTTTAGTTCACGCATGCATTATCAACACATAAGCAGAATAAATGCAACGCATGCTTGAACATTGACGCTGGAGCAGGGCAGACTGAGCAGTATTCATAGAGCTTTACTTGGGATAATTCAAAAACTTATGCACTGGTACCTCCAAGATAAAAAAAATCTTATTAATTGTAATTTAGTGAACTAAAATGAGATGAGATCGTGCACAGAATAAAAGTAAGAGAAGCAGAACTGTCATGTTGCTGTAACTACATTTTAAAAGGGGATGAGGATGAGCATATACAGCACAGGACTTTGACACTAGAGACTGGGATTTGTGTCTTGCGTCTCTAACCCTATTGCCAGGCAGGGAAAGCAACTTTACATCTTTCAAACACAAAGGAAATTCAAAGTGCTTCACAGTGCAAAGAAATGCATTAGAACAACATTTGAAACACAATAAAAAGAAAAAATAAGTAAAACAGAATAAAATTAGGCAAACATTTGATCAAACAAACATAAATAAATTAACAAGTTTTTTTTTCCGTAATATTTTCACATTGCAACTACAATGTGGTTAAGGTTAGGGAAAGAATGTATAGTCCAAAAAGTACAAAAAAGGTTCTTACACCCAATCAATCAGATTATTCCTTTTATTCACTTCTCAGTGTCTAAATTCAGTACAAAGGAGCAAATAATGCACAGATGTTTTGGCTTCACCTTCTTCAGTGTGTAATACTGCTTCAGTGCACCAACTGGCTACCTTTGATAAGAGGTGTCTTCTGATTTGCCTCACTGAGAATTCCAAAGGGCCTCTTCCAGACATTAAATACCAAAAGTTACCAATTTCCAACAAATATGGACAACAACAAACAAACAAACAAGAAAAACAATACATAACAAAAACACATATCTATGGTACACTACAATGAAAATAATGGACAAATCACAGTATAAGAAAAATTTAAATGTTCCAAGTTGCTACAAGAAAGGAGAGCGGCCAAATTCCTCATTTACATTTTTCTGGAGATGGCATTTAATGTAAAAATACAGTAAGTTTCACATGGAAGTCTTTTGATTGTGGTTATAGCAAATAAGCTGGGGTTAAGGTTACGAAAGTATAACACATGGTTAAAGAGGACTGCTAATTGACATACACACACTGTCACTATAACATGAACAAACAAAAGAGATGGGCAATTTTCTTGTGATACATGCTTGCTTTATCTTGGTTGGCAGGTATAATCAAATATCCAAGTTCAGTCCCAGGTTCAAGCCATTCAAGCTTCGAGTTGTTTGGTGCAACTGTTTGGTGAAACTTATTTGGAAATATTTTCGAAAATTAGGTGGCTGGCATGTGCACTGTTTGGAGCACATGGTAGTCTACAACGGAGGAGTTCGCAGTGACAGACTCTGTAACACACTTGGAACTGGCAGTGACTGAATGATGAAGACAATAAATTGAACTCAGGCACTGCTAGTTACTCAATTTATGCGAGACTGGCAATTGGAGTGATGGTAGAGGGCGGCTTGCAGAGTAGCATGATCCAATAAAGTAACCAGAAAATGAATAGAGAAATCTTAAAAAATTAATACTGATTACATTAAAGTAAGATTTGCATGTTCTATAGTACACTGATTTGGCCAGGACGGAGATATATTTTGTCTCAGTAAAAAATGAAATATTTTACGAATGTACTGCACTTTGTATTTAGGGATCTGTTCATTACAACAGTTTTGTAAAAAATGTTATCACAATATTACCCAAGAGTATGGAAGCCCTGAAAGTGAGAAAAAAAATTCTGGTGATAAATTTTCTAAGTCTGATCTAAAAAGTTCTTTAATTCTTTTTTTCATCCATGAAACAGGTGGGAAAACAGTTTTGCCAGGTGGAAAAAAAAGTTTTGCCAGGATCTGTTTTCTAAGTTACTGTTTTTTTTCTCATCTGTGAAAACAGGTGAATTTTTTTTTTTGTCATGATCATTTTTGTAAGTGTTTGTTGTTGTAATACTTGTTTCGGCCACAAGGCGCTAAGGTGCACCACTACCCCATGTTCTAAATAGGACTAAAAGCATTCAGGTTTTCTTCCAGGTGAGTTTTAATTTTTCCATCCGCTCTAAACACAAGGTAAGTTATGTAGCATTAGTCATGGCTTTTGGCTAGAAACGTATTTTAATCAGTGCTAATCTGCCGTAAGCATTAGCTATACTGACATTAGCTGTTAGCCCACTAGCTAGCGAGTGAAAACCATATTGTTCATGGCTAACCAACAGCTACAACCTAGGTTAAGTCGCCTGCATAGCTAATGTTAGTTTCCTGTACCATTAGTCATGGCAACAGGGACACTTCAGCCCTTATGAGTGAGATGTTTTACCAATAAAGATTTTTAAAAAACCCTTGTGAGTGGGAACAGGATAATTTTTTATATTTAATGATAGCTATACAAAACAGAATAAGCACTTTGGATACATTTTGATTCTGGCAACTTAAATTAATATGGCTATTCACATTTATGATATAAAATTAGATGCTGTTTATTGAATATTGCAATTATTGTGTGATGCTTATTCTTAAACAGTCCTTCAGTTGACATTTGAACCATTTGTACTACAATTGGTTCTCAAACCTTTTCATGTCAAAGACCCCCAAACTGATATGTAACAAGCCATAGATCCCCATTTGATAAGATATCTGAGGTGATAGTTGTTAGATATGGAATTCTCTACTAAATTATAACTGTCTATACAGTAGGTGGGGAGATAACTGTGGAGAGAGCAAAACATCTGATCAGAAGAGTCCTTCTTATACATTGTGCTAACTTCTAGTGAATAGAATATTAGTAAAATTGAACTTCTCCCCCTTGAACCCTCTCAAGGACCCCTGGGGGCCCCCGGGCCCCAATTTGAAAACCAATGACTTAGACCAATCTAAATCACCCTTGAGGCCAGTCAGCTCATTTTTGTTTGTTTAATATTCCAGTTGGAAGTCCAACATTTGACTTGTATATCCAACAATTCCATCCTAGAGATATAAGCCACGTCAGTGAAGGAGGAGGCCATGTAAGGTTAATAAGCTTTGTTTATTCATTTAATGAATAAAATACTTGAGTAACGGCAACTATGACTCTGAATGGTGCTGTCGTGTTTCACAGAGGGCAGAATGAGACCTACACACTGTTGGGGAGAAATTCAAACCTGATCAGCTGTGCGTAAGTAAGGTGTTATAAAGTATGACCCAAGCTATTCAAGCATATTGGAGCAGTGAGCCAAACTTGATTTTGTTGGCAGATGAAAGTGCTCAGAGAGAAAATAAGAATGCGTTGTTAGTCTTACTTCATGAATACTTCTATTTGAAACATAGTAATGATTGAAAAACACGCAGAGCATTAAAACAACCCAATTTTAGCTCACTCTCTCATTACATTATAAATATGCTTCTCACTTTAAGTAGTGGATTTTCCCCTTCCCTTTCATTTTTTAATTTTACACCCTTGCCTTTGTTTGCCATGATATACGATATAAGGTTATTGCTAATTGGAGTAGAGTAATTTCATTTAAATTAATCATTCTTTCTGTTGATAAAATCTATAGGAAAAACATAGTGTGCACAACTCAAGGGTCCAAGTACACTTTAAGGTTCCATTGTTGGCCAAGCACCTGAACCTGATCAGGTGAGGACATGACAAATTTCCAGCTTTTCAGTATTGTGTCAGGGTTGTACCTATATTTTATTACCTAGATTTTATCAAGAGAAACAATGATTCATTTAAATGAAATAACTCTACTCCAATTAGCAATAATCTTATATCGTATATCATGGCAAACAAAGGGAAGGGTCTAAAAGTAAAAAATGAAAGAGAACGAGAAAATCCACTACTACTTAAAGTGAGAAGCATAATTATAATGTATTGAGAGAGTGAGCTAAAAGAGATGGGGTCTTTTTAATGCACTGCATGATGTACAATCATTACTATGTTCGGCATAAAAGTATTCATGAGGTAAGACTAACAACACATTCTTATTTTCTCTCTGAGCACTTTCATCTGCCAACAAAATCAAGTTTGGCTCACTGCTCCAATATGCTTGAATAGCTTGGGTCATACTTTATAACACCTTACTTACGCACAGCTGATCAGGTTTGAATTTCTCCCCAACAGTGTGGAGGTCTCATTCTGCCCTCTGTGAAACAAGACAGCACCATTCAGAGTCATAGTTGCCGTTACTCAAGTATTTTACTCATTAAATAAATAAACAAAGCTTACTAACCTTACATGGCCTCCTCCTTCAACGACATGGCTTACACCTCTGGGATGGAATTGTTGGACCCACACGTCAAATGTTGGACTTCCCTCTGGAATATTAAACAAACAAAAAATATCTGACTGGCCTCAGGGGTGATTTATTTTGGTCTGAGTCATTGGTTCTCAAAGTGTGGTCCATGGACCCTCAGAGGTCCCTGAGGGGTTCAAGGGGGTCCCCATAAAAACGGGGAGGAGTTCAATTTTTCTAATATTCTGTTCACTGGAAGTTAGCACAATGTATAAGAATGAGTTTTCACTCTCTCAACAGTTATCTCCCCACCTACAGTTATGGAATTCTCTACTAAATCATATCTAACAACTATCACCTCAGATAGGGGGCCCTCGGACAAAAATCTTATCAAATGGGGGTCTATGGCTTGTTACATATCAATTTGGGGGTCCTTGACATGAAAAGGTTTGAGAACCAATTGTCTAAGTACAAATGGTTCAAATGTCAACTGAAGGACTGATTAAGAATAAGCATTGCACAATAATTGCAATATTAAATAAACATAAACTATATCATAAATATGAATAACCATATTAATTTAAATTGCCAAAATCAAAATGTATCCAATTTATTAAATGTACAAAATTATCCTATTCCCTTGGTAAGTGTCCAAATGTCCCACTCACAAGGGCTTTTTAAAAATCTTTATTTCTAAAACAACCTACTCATAAGGGGTGTGCCCGAATACAAACATGTTATTCGGCAAAGCACAAATAGTGTTGTTTTTTTTTTACACACATTTGTTTCATACAAATATTTAAAAATGATTTGTTATCGGGAAGAGAAAAAAACCCATGTCAAATATCAGCGCACAGGTCAAACTACTGACACAAGCGAAGTGCTTAAAAGGGACTCTCCATGACCTGTTGTTCCCCTTCTCCTTTCCATGAAGTTATGTTGTAAAAATTAGGAAATAAATGAAAAGTGAAATGCAAGAATAGCCTTTAAAGTTCTTCTCTACACGTTACGTAGAGGTCTGTCTGCACATTGGTGATGCACTCACTATTGCTCAGTCGTCTATGATCTGGGAGATTTGAGTTCAAGACCCGGTGTGGAAACCTCCTTCGTAAGATAGTTTATTTATAAACACTTATTTTAACACTTTAATATCATAAAATTAAAAGCTTAATAAAAATAAAAACTGAATTTTTACACCTATTTCCACTTTTTTTCAAATAATATATAATTATGTAAATAATTCTATAAATAATTTTGCTGCCTCAACAGATAGAGATGCACATACAAATACTCATAAAGGGTGAAGTGTCCCTGTTACCATGACTAACATTACAATAAACTAACGTTAGCTATGCAGTCGATTTAACCTAGGTTGTGGCTGTTGGTTAGGCATGGCCATTATGGTTTTCATTTGCTAGCTAACGGGCTAACAGCTAATGTCAGTATAGCTAATGCTGATGGCAGATTAGCACTGATTAAAATACGTTTCTAGCCAAAAGCCATGACTAATGCTACATAACTTACCTTGTGTTTAGAGTGCATGGAGAAATTAAAACTCACCTGGAAGAAAACCTGAATGCTTTTAGTCCTATTTAGACCATGAGGTAGTGGTGCACTTCAGCCTCATATGGTCGAAATGAGTATTACAACAATAAACACCTAGAAAAATTATCCTGACAAAAAAAAATTTCACCTGTTTTCACAGATGAAAAAAAAAGAAACTTTGAAAGATTATCCTAGCAAAACCTTTTTTCCACCTGTTCTTAAGTCATAAGTCACAGCAGAGAAAACAATTTAGACTTAGAAAATGGATCACCAAATTTTTTTTTTCTCACTTGCCTCTCATGGCTTCCGTACAAGAAAGCTTATACAGAAAGAAATCTGTTAAGAAGTTAAGACTACTAATGATATGATCTGAATACAGGTCAGTATAAAAACTGGAAACGCCTTCATGTGACATAACCCTGAGCTCTTCTGGCCTTTACCTCTTGCTCTCTCTTTTCATTCTTGGTCTTTCTCTCTTGCATTGCTGGGAAGAAGAGCACTGGCACTCCTCCCTTCGTCACAGCAGCTTACTCATTCAAGGGGTACAAAGATAGCCGAACACAGCAAACAAACAGCCCTTTGTCCACAGCACAAACCATATATTATTAGTTCGGGTAAGGTCACAGTTGATCTAATTTTCTGCTTAGTTCTCATTAAACAGCTATTGCATTATTTAATTTCCCACAATCAAGTTAAAGGAGGAGTGAGGGGGGAGGCGTAATCAATATATGTCCACCAAAATCTTTTGAACAGTGGCTTGCGAATTTAGCCCACAAATGCACTTTATGTTGGTTAGGGAGAGTAGGATCCTCTTTTTGATGCCATGTTAAGCTTCAAAGGTCAGCAGAGCTGTACTGAAATTAGACTGATTTTGATCTTCACTCTGTTCAGTTGCCAGAAACCTATATTGTGGTGATTCCTAATCAAAGATAGGTAGGTATTTGACATGCATTATTTTTAAGGGCATCCTGTAATGAAAGCATGACATTAGAAAGGCACATTGCATCAAATATATACTTATATATATAATATATATACTTTCTTAAACAGAAAACAAACAGAAACAGGATCAGGGTAATAACAATGCTTATTTCTTTTTCTGACTGAGCACTTTAGGCCTTTGCCCAGGTTTGAAAGGCCTTTAGCTTGGTGAGCTGGGACTGTCTTGCAATCAATCATGTGCATAATTTTAATAAGACCTCATCTTCATAGCTGGAGCCCACCGTGCCTTCTTTTCACTGTCTGCCAAAGTGAGAGATTAAAGTTGTCTACAGTACAGCTTTCTGACATCATTCCGAGAAGCAACGCTAAGCACCGGTCTATCCTGTTCTAGCTCACTGGACAGTGAGGGTCAAGGATGAGGTGCCCCTTTCAGGACCACAACCACTACACAGCAGTTTACCCACAATCCTCTGCTTTGTGTTGCTCAGCAGCTTTTGCGGCTGTGGTTTGAACCTGCGTTTGAGAGTTGACCAAAGATTAGGTCTCATTTTCCTGTGTTTCCCGTTGTCTCTTTGAATCCAAATTAAGTGATTTTACTAGTTTAACTTAAAGTCCCTCTCCCCTTAAATGCATAATTTAACCTTTTGTGGAAAAACCACTGAAACAAATTATGATTCCACACAAAGTCTTTTTTAGGTCTGAAAACATGTCTGGAGGGGGTCATTGAGTTGCAGAATTACACGCAGCTTTACATGGCTACCTTCTCCCTCACTTCAAATTGCTTAAAGGTCATGTCCACACTAAAGCGTGATGTCATGCTATCGTTTATTGTTAATTTTATTGGCTTTGTGTTAGCAAACTAGCTTCTCTGCAGGTCAATGATCGCAGGTACCATGAGACAATGAAATACAATCCAGAAAGTCGAGTTGTAGCTACAGATTAATGCATTTAAAGGCTTATTAGATGCCAAAATACTGCACAGAGGTGTGTAATACTCATAGACAGGATTTTACAACTCTGGAAAGTTATCACAGCTGCAACTATTTTATCTTGTGCAACGACTGCAAGGTCAATATCAGTGTTCACGTTACAAAGTAATCCACCAGGTATGCGTGCTTGCATGTATGTGATTGGCAAATGCAGCACTTTGCCGGATGACCACATTGCATCACAGCAAAAGTTGAGCCCAGTTCAGCTTTTTTGCCGGATGACCCTGATGTGTTTTGCTGAGCCCTCTGTGTTCGCACCCCCGCTGTGTCAACGCACTGCTCCCATTGAAATGAATGAGAGGGCTGCATTTTTTCACGCAGCTGATGTCGGTCTGGATGCTTCTTTAGCCACTGTATAGTGAGACTTTGTCAGAAGAAAGGTGTTTATTGGGATTAGCAACTTAGAGTTGACGACTCTAAGAAATCTACGAAATTTGCACAAGAAGCTGTACGATAGTATATAAGTTGAAATTCATGAAGTATTCTTCAGATAAGAGACCCTTTTTGACTTTAATAGTCTTCACAAGAGTTACAGCATTGCATGCAAGCGGACTAAATGTTAGTACACATACTAAACACACTCACTAATTTAGATGACATACTGCACATGCAGTAGCAAAAGCTAATCTGACATCAGAACATCAAAGAGGATACATAAGGAGCAAATCTTTGTTGGTGTTTGTGTTTTGGTGAAGGAATGTGTGCATACATGGATTTATGCATGTGTACAGAGTCTACAAACTCTCAGGTGTTCCTGTGAACAGGCTCCTTTTCACTGCTCACAGAGAATAGTGTGCTCTAATTGATTTAGCAGCAAAAATTGTATTATTCCATTTCGACTAATTACATCTCCTCTGCGCCGGCGGAGAGAACAGGCTGCACTGCATCCTCCTCTTCTTCCTTCTCCTCCCTTCCTCTCACTCAGCTTTCTGAAGTCTTTCCATTGACCAAAACTGTTTATGTAATGTTGGTTATTTGTAAAATTGGAGGTAAACGAGTAAATAACAAAGTAGAAATACTATTTTAAGTGTACTTTAGTAAGTTATTTAAAGAATGTGTATACATCACTCACGTATTTTTCTGATCACTTCACTTCATTTCTAAAATAAAACTGATGCAATTACCTAGGCTACCTACTCGCTACAAAATTACCTTGTTTTCTAATCAATAACACACTATTCTGTTTGTTACATCCCTTGTTAACATCTGATTTGTGACCACGAAGTGACATAAACTGTAAAAGAGATAGTTATTTGCTCACTAAGCAGCACAAGTATAACTTGTTTGGGTTTTTTTAATCCACTAAGTGTACATCAAATGAGTTTTTGGTGAGAAATATTAAATGTAAAAATAGTAAAATCATGTTTGTTTAAAATCAATATTCCATAGGGTACCTTTAAGTAATTTTCCAGTAAGTTGTCTTTACTTAAAGTATGAATTTTAATTATTTTTACACCACTGTTGAGGCAAACCATTTTCATAAATTCAATATTTCATCAAGGTAACAAGCACACACACTCTCACACACACTTTCATGTGTAATCCAGTTAAAATGACTGTAATATTTAATTCATATGAGAATCATTAAAAGTGCAGTGGTGCCGTGTCCATTATGCATTCCTTTTCTAGCAGGATAAAACAGTCCTCAGATGTGGGAGCTGCACTTTGAAGTGTTGTCTCAGAAGCAGGCCAACTCTTACAGGAAGTCCCTGATGTTTAAAACATGCCATGCAGGGGGACTAACAAAGGTGAGCACTTGTGACTTGCCCAAGATGAGCCAAAAATGGCCAGCCAGGAATTTGGCTAGATCTGATCATGGATGTATTATAAGAGCTGGATACAGCGCCGCCGCTCAGCCTTGCAGCCAATTTTTCCCAGTGGTCACTCACAGTATTGCAGCTAAAAAAAATCCTCCTGCGGCCCCAAAAAAACATTTTCCCCATAGACCACCAGTGTAAAAGAGACATTTGTAAAACTGTTAAGACATCTCGAACTGCAAACAAGGTCAATTATAATTGTGACATCATCACAATGTAAAGTCTATGGGCTGAGCAGGAACTCGTGGGCAGGGCCAGTGGGAGAAACACTACTGTGCATATTCAGTGAACTGCACAAAGCGGAAGCAAACCTGGAAGCTAGAAACTTTTTTGGCGTATGCGCCAGGCAAGCAATTCTTATTGGACTGAATAGGCGCCATTTTCAATCCGGTATCCAGCTCTAATAATACATCCACGGATCTGATAGACCATACACACAGCAAATGCACAAGAAGTAGACAAATATACAGGTAGTGAGGTTGTAAGAGTATAAAACACTGTACTAACAGAGACAGGCACATGGACAGACACACACACACACACACACACACACACACATACATACAAAGTATGAACAACAATGAACAGCTGAGCATGGTGACCTTCAAATCGCAGAAAACACGATTTAGTCACAGAAGCATAAATAATGCTTATGCATCCAGCTGACTGAGACTGTAAAGGCTGTTAATCTGTTTGCTTACAATGACAATGTCTTATTGATAAAATTAGTGTACATATAGTATCAAGTCTGGCATTCTCTATGTAAATCATCCACCATGGACACGTGTGGGACAAACTGCAATTTAACAGCTGAGAGGAGACATTAGCTTCTTGTGTAATAGAGTGTTAAACTGATTCTTTAAAAACATAATCTGTACCAGCTTAATTTAACTGAATTATTGTGATTTGATTTGCCTTATCATATTCACTGTCCTCAAATTTAGTTGTAATGTGTTTATTAAAGTGTATCAAAAGATATAAAACCCTAATTTACTGTTTGCAATAATCACTGAATCAGCAGCGACTATAAAACTGTGATGTTCGAAACAAAAACAGCCATGCACTTAAAAAATGCAATGATCTGCATTGGTGTGGGCATGTTGTTTCAGGTACAGGTGAGACAATAAAATGTGATCTAGGAAATCCATTTTGAATCACAAACCCATGTGCTTTTTGTCAGATACCAAAACACAACACAGAGGTTTATAATATTATGTGGAAGGATTTCAGTACTCTCCTTTGCAAGGTTAACAGTAGAAATATGGCGTTTGCATTACAAAGTAATTTACCAGTAATCTACACTTGCACTTGTCATTTGCCAACACAGCACCTTGCCAGGTGATGTAGTATTGCATTGTGTTTTCTGTAATAACAACAGAATGTTTGCAATGTCTGAAATACCTTGACTTGCTTTACTTGAGCCTGGTTTGACTTTAAAGTCCCCCTCCACTCAAAAATATGTCTTTCTTCTTATTCCTATAGTTGAATGTTTGAGCTTCACTATGTAGAATGATGTATGTACAGAGTTTGACACTAGACGGCTGTTTTCACATTCATCTGCTGAAAGTGGAATGTTTTTCTGTGCTCATTGAAAATCTGGTATTTAGGGGTGGGCCTATGAGCATGATTTTTAAGATCACAACTAGTTTGGAAGCCAATCCTGGTCCAATATTCAACTTACACAGGTGTGACACATTTTGTGAGACATTTTGTGTCCAGCAGTTAAACTTCTGAAATGAAATATTTGCATATTTATGGATTCTGGATATTTAATGAGGGAGGATAAGAAATTATACTTTTTTTGTGGAAAAAACATATCAGACACACATTATTGTTCAAAGTATTTTTATATGTTTCAATACATGTCTGAAGGGGATCTTTAAGTTTGGACTCCAGTTCCCTGTATTCATTGGCTTCTGATTGATTTTATTATATAAAAGGCTGGGATTACAGGGAGACCAGAGAGGACTCGCAGTGACCCCTTTTAAGTTTTGCTGTGTCCAGGAATTCACTCAGAGCCTTTCTGGGAAGGCCTGGGGAGACCTTTGTTGTGGACTGACAGTGACTGGAACATGATAACAACTTTTGTGTGTGTGCATCTGAGTGTTTTAGTAAATTTGCACACATGCACAGATTACATTTTTTTGTGTGTTTCCCTAGTTGAAAAAGTGACTGTAGTTTAATGGCTGAAAAGCCCTTCAAAGGAAGTGGGTGTCACAAAGATAACCTGGGAGAATGTGCTGAGCTGAGCTGGAAGTTCTGCAGGAAGGAAAGTGTGGTGATCCACAAGCAGGAACGCATACTGTCAACTTATTACACCTCCAACCCCCCTAACTGCCATCTGTATTTCTGCCTCTGTCAGGCCTTTCCTTGACCAAAAACACACACGCGTACTAACACACACACAGAGGAAACAGCCCGTGCGGGTCTCAAATAAGCTGATGTGTCATGCCTTCCTTTCCTTTCTGATATTTCTGCAAAGCTCAGGAAGGAGGCTGCAGGACCTCTCTTCTTCTTCCTCTTCTTCTCCCCCTGTCTGTGGCTGCAACAGTGAGAGGTGCAGCGGTAGCTGTGACAGTTCTTGTTATTCTATTAGAATTTGCTGCTCCTGTGGCGGGAGACACTGTCACTCCAGGGAGCCATGAGTCGTTGCTGTGTGGTCAAAGTGATCACCTTGACAGAGATCCAACTTCTGCAGGTAGGGGGAGCGACTCAGCTACAGGCCGGGGAGAACCGGGGCATAGAAAAAAGTATGTGTGTATGTATGTGCGCATTTGTATGTGTTTGCATGCAAGAGAAATTGTCCATGCTTTATAAAATGCATGCACTTACAACCAGAATAACTGAATAGTCACTGTGGAATGCAAATTTGGTGATCAGTTTGCTATACCGGTCTTATCTTCCCTAACATTTCACAATCTAGGGTGTGTGGTTACAGCTGTTTACTGGTTAGCAGGCTCAGCAAAAATACAGTAAGCATGTCTGAGACGGTTTTTTGTTCCACTTTCATCTCATCTCCGTAGATTCAAGATGAGGAAAAGATAATTGAGCTTTGCCACTCTGAATTCCGTAACTGTGTCAATGTGTTGTAAAAAAAACAAAAAAAAAAAACAGCGTTTTGCAGAAATGAATCCACACCTCCTACTAGGTTTTGTCCATAATTTGTACAGCCAGTTAATGTCACCATCACCCAGTGTTTCATAATTAGTTGGATTTTTCTGAAGTGAAAGGAGAACTTGGGCAAGACTGAAACTGAGTTAGGCAAGAGCTTTGCTTTTAGAAGAAACACCTGCGAGTTTGTGTGTTACACTGTCATTATCAATGCAGCATTTCAGTGGGACTAAAGAAATACACCTTTTAACTTTGAGGTAAATCACACCACTATTAAACACATCTCACAGTTAGAGCCAGGAGAAATCATACTTTGAAAGAATATTTCAAACTGGACTGAACTGAAAGATTTTGCATTGAGTGTGTGTGTTTGTAATCTATGGTTGTGTTTTATCTTTTGGTGGTGAAGTCATGATTTTAATTAACAGGGAAATATATTGTGCATCTTGTAATACAGGGTATGGAAGTTTGTTGTTGGAGCTACATGGTTGATATGATATGGTTAATATGCAGTTGCTTGCATGAATCAGATATTCATTCTGTATAACTGCTGGAAAAAACTAGTGTGATGTGATTTCACAGGAGTAGATTATTTGCTGGATTCGATTAACCTGTTGCAATCATGTGTTGTTGAAATCACTGCAAGTATTCAAATTACATTAGAGAAAGAGTTAGGAAAAGTTTAATTGAGAAAGAGGGTCTATGTGTGCGTGTGTGTATAATGGGCGTTGTCTGGTTCTGACCACGTAATTTTGTGATTTATATGTCACTAATTAAGATAATGAAGTTAGGAGGATGTAGCTAATCCCCTAATAACTATCGGCTTATATCTTCTAACTGAAGACAGTAAGTTCAAAACCAAACGGGACTAATATTATTTTCTTATTCAAACATTCTAAAACTATTAAATGGAGCAAACATGCTCACAACTGAAATACATTAAAATCATTTATTAAAATGTTGTTGCATCAAATAGGCACAACTATCAGCTGCCTAGAAAAGCAAAATCAACAAATACGTTGACTAATATCAATGCTTTGATATCAGTAAATTCAAATTTTTAGGCTTTGATACACCACTGCAGGATTTCATGTCAGGAATAACTGTGCAAATGTGTGTAAATGGAAAGTGAACCAGTGACCTCTCTTCGACCAGTAACCTCAAACACCTCACTTGTTGTAGCAGGTGCAAGTAGCAGTACTGAGAAAGAGAAAAACTGAAGTGTCTGTAACATCAGAATAGTTACAACAATCCCCAGACTTGAGCCTTGATTGATTAGATTTTTATCTCATTCCTCTCCCATGTGTATGGTGGGCATTGATAATTTTCAGCATGTCCTCTTCACACATGCACAGGCCTGCCATTGTCAAGGTTGGCCTTGGTGACTGAAGCACCATTACCTCTTAAATCTAATCAGATTCCCTTAAGTGGATAACAAGCGTGTCTCCGGCATTTACAGTAGTGAGAAAGCTGAAGTGAAACCAGGACAATCTGCTGTCACACAAAGCAGATGTGGTGTGTAGCAGTCCTGGCATCTCTCTTGCTATCCGTAGTGGAAAAAAATGTTGATTGGCTAACAACTGGTATCTTGTTTGGCCTGGAGAAGTCAGATAAGAGCTCTCAGTGACTACTGACAAGTTGAGTATTGTGATGAGGCTGTTCTTAGTTAGGTGGATGAGTGGTGAATAAGGGCAGCTCTAGCTGACGAGGAGAATTTAATGCTGAGTTTTAGTATATAAAGTCCAACTCCAAAGATGCCACAGCTAAAAGTTCCTGTGGTTAAGCAGTGTTGTGCTAGTTGACATTTTATTCATAGAACATTTCATTGCTCATTGTAAAAAATGTAGCATTGCTCTTGTGAATACACTCAGGGGGTTTGCTGCCTCAGCTTTATTCAGTCTGATATGACCAATAGCTTGTGGTGGCTAATAGTTAGCAAATTTTTGCAAACATTTGGTAAATATCACTGTAAAATGGACATTACTGAGTGAGCTTGCAGACTTTATGATTCTTCTCCACTTGTGCTGCTGTTACTGTAGCTTAGCATTTTAGCTAAATGCTTCTGTTTAGCATTTACTGTAGCAGTATCCTAGTAGCTGCAGTGGTTGCTGTTCAGCAAAAAATACTTTCTTTATATGTGATTTTGCTTGATGAAGGACACCTGCTTTCTAAATGTGACACTATTAATATGGGAGCAGATGGATGGCATAATGAAAAATAAATTATTTTTCAGTATCAACCTTTCAACCAGTTACACATATTAGGTCAAGTGATATTGCATTGTCTACTGAATCTGCCATTACGCCAGCACTCTTGCTCATCAGAGTTTCCTCAACTTGCAATTGATTAGCTGACGTATGTCATGGAAAAAGTATCCATTTACTGATAAAGGAACTCAAGCGAGTCCATAGAGTATGCTATTTTGTCCAGTGAATAGAGAAGTTTTGGGAGGAAGTATGAAAAAATCTGAGTCACAGACAAGACCATCAAAAAATGGTAAGACCAACATTATAAAACCATAAAAATACATATATTATTATTAGATCCTACAAAAATACTTTATAACTCATAAACTAATAGAGCAAGTCACAACAGTACGGTACTTTGTGAGCCCTAGGCCAGTAAGTAAATTAAACGTTTTTAGGTGACATGTTTCCTCTGAAAATAGCCCACAGTTTACAGTAATAAAAACCTCAAAATAGCTTTATTGCAGTTATTGTTTGGGAGACTGATAATACTAAACAGTCTACACTGAAACCCGTGAATGAAAGAAAAAGCCTGGTTAAAAATGGCATTAGAGGAGTTATTTAAAACCCCCATTGGGGAACAAGGGTCAATTGTGCTGCCACAACCCCTGGAGCAGGCAGCAGAGGACTTTGAGAGCTGACCACTGATTGGTCAGTCAGACAGAAAAGGGCGGTCCGAATGAATTAGTGATAGACACTAAAGGCAGATATCCTGCAGTGATCAAACCCTGGGTGATCTGACAGTCCAGTGTTTGAAGTGATTATCATGCTACGCAACATAAAGGCTTACTCCCAGCTTTGGGCCTAATTAGTTCACTTAGGGCCCTTTATAAGACATTGGTAGGGGACTGGCAGGGACAGACACTCAGACCAACAGGATAGCAGCAGCAGACCTGGATCCCTAAACTTGTCCTGCTGCTTCACCCAAACACACCAATCTGAAGATTATCTGCTTTTCTGAGAATGCCACACTTAACTGACTGCAGTTACTACACGATGCGGGACGCAACCAGAGCTTCAAATGTAAGGATATCAATGTTCAGCAAAATTCTGAATTGCTTGGTGAAATGTGTTGTTGAACTGTGTAATCCTGTTTCTAAAACGTAACTGATTTGTGAGGCTTTAATTAATGGTTTGGCATCTTGACTACTAGCTACATGTATAGGTATGCATTATAGCAGGTTAATATGGAAGCAATTTCTGCATTTTGTTTTTCAACCTCAGTTTAGTGCTGGGGGAAAAGCATTTGCTATTGACCACATTTTAAGAGACTGATACTAAAATGACGGAATATGATGATACTTTACTTGAGAAAGGGCCTCAAGTGTGAGTCCTAATTCTCATAAAGCACATCAAACATTACTCATTTAATTTTACAAAATTCGGTAGCACTGTAATTCCATAAATATGCTCTTCGTGTGTGACTAATAATGGGAAAATTATCACTCGCAACTATTTCTGTGTATTAAATGACATCATCTTCTCGCAAAGCTGACAGACACTTCGGATAACTCCTGTGCATATGCTCTTAGTCAGTGCTGTTACAACGGTGTGAAAAACACACGGTGTGTGCACACTCCCACATCCTGAACAGAATTTCTATCAAGTGAACTAACTGAAGTTATGTATGATTTGTTTTTACTGCAGGTACAAAACCACCTGGAGAACTCTAAGTTCCACCTCCATCAGACCCAGAACCAACCTGTCAAGCAGTACCTGACGCTGGGCTCTAAGCTGGCCTCTTCGGCTGGAGGGGGCCACGCCGTGCCGCATCCCCACGCCCAAGGCCAGCCACTGGCCACCGTTCCGATCATGAGGAATGGACACATGCCCTCTGTTAGCGACAGCAGCAACCCCAACAGCCCCGTTACCCTGCTCACAATGGCAAATCATGACAGTGAGGTGAGTGGACCTACGTAAAAGGAGAACGAGAACTTCTGAATGTGAATGACGTTGCTGAATATATGGAACTGAAATTGAGTTAACTTAAAGTCTGCATAGAAAGAGTGAAATTGCAACCCAATGTTTGAACCACAGACTGGATCATACACTGTGGATTATTTTTTTTGTAGATTTCGCAACATTTTTTTTTCCCTGTCAACACTCTTGACACTTTCCAGTCAAGAGCAATATTCAGTTCTGTGTTCATGCTTCCTTACTTCTTGTAAGTGATTTGTCTCACTCCTTCTACATTCTTTCATTAAGAGAGATGAATCATGGCTGATACTTTATTTGGATGTACAGTCAACAACAAGTATATTCTAATTCACAAGCATCAAAGACTATGGCAACCTGGATCAGGTTTTAATCTGAACAATTCAGAGAGTAGTTCCAACCAGTCATCTAAATAAAGTGATGCCATTATTGATCTCCCTCTCTCTCTGATGTGCTCATCAATAACTTCAGACATGCAGTCTCTGATGAGAGAACCCCCAAAAGAACGAAACTAGTTTGATAACAGATGCATGTTTTTTCCCCCCACAAACACTGCTGACTAACTTCAGACATGGTGGCAGACTTGTCTGTTATTGGATTAGTCTCTCGGCAGTCCCTCCCCTCTCTGGTGTCTATTTTGGTTTGAATGTTGAGATTTAAAAAGATCAGACTTGGACAGTATTGAAATTCTGCTACAAACATCATAAGCCTGTCCATGAGTACACTGAAATTACTGTTTTCTTTTAGTTTCCAATGGATGAAGTTATTGATGACCTAATTAGTCTTGAATCCGGTTTCAATGATGGAGGCTTGGATTGCATGGAGTCTAACATCATAATGCAAAACAATGTAAGTATCAATCACATTAACTATTGCCCTAACAGCTACAGACTAACACTGTCTAAACTGCTACAGACTATCTATGGTATGAAGGTCTTTTGTATTGATTTTTGCAATATATCTTCTGTTTGTTAACCTGTTCACATTATTTGCGATTACGTTTCTGTCAAGTTAAGTTCCTTAACTAATGACTTCTCTCTTTTTAAGTTGAATGGGGACCTGAAAGTGAGGTTCCTCCACTCAAACATTTAGGTGCAGGCTCGACTAGCTTGGGAAAAAGGGGACCTGTCTTAGTTTGAGGTCAGCTTAAGTCTAGAGATGAGTCAAAGTTCATCGAGGCTTAGCAACATTTCTCACATTACTCAAGATCAACAATGCAGATTGAGTTAAAAAGAAGGATGTTTGTGGATAAAGGCTTATACGTAATGACAACAAAGAAGAAGTATCTTACAAATACTAAGATGTTGGGTGGGAACACTGGGAATCTGGCCTATCTCCTTAAATACAGAGAGAGATAGTCTGGTAGACAAAGAATCATACACACAGATAAAGTGACATGGAGCAAAACACAAAAGATACTGTGACAGAGAAGGAATGAGAGGGGGGAGGAAAAGATAAGGCATGGAGGGGAAGAGGAGGAGAAACGGGCGAGCCAGTAGGTTTCAAATGAGGAGAGAAGCGCAACAGTGGAGCGGGTGAAAGATTTTGTTGGAGAGAGTTACTGAGCCATTGGATTGGGCTAATGCATACACTCCCCATGGGCTTGTTCAGAAATGATACCATGCTTAAATGGATCAATTCATCCTAATTAGTCATACAGTACGATGCATCACGTCGTTTCGCCGTGTCAACACATCCAGGAACACAGACGGGAGAGGGATTGAAGTGATTACAATAGGAGTAGTAAGGGAATTGTTGCAATCTTTCATTTTGATAAGCACTTTTTGTCCCCTCCTCCTCTTCCTCCTCCTCCTTTTCTACCATCTTGGTGAGATAATGAGAGAAAACTGCACATGCTAACCAGCTGCAGATATCTGAAATGTCTGCAGTTTCTTCTGTTTTGTTTCCTCTTCTCCTCTCTTTTTTTTCCCCCTCCCTTGCTTTCCGCTCCCTCCCATCTCTTGACTTGACATGCATCCTTATCACAGTCACCAGTCTAGTAGTTAGATTTGACACACATGTCGTGAATAAAATTGGCTGTGCGCATCTTGGAATCCATGGTGGCTTCTGTAGCATTTTCCCATAAATACACAAATGCGAATTAGACACACATGTGTGTCAGCACGCTATATCTTGACATCTCCCCAGTCCGTGAAAAGGCGTCATTATCGCAGAACTGATGCATGCTTTCCCAGACAAGAAGAGACCCATAGGAAAACAGTTTTGCCTCTGTTCAAGCAGTTGACCTAGCTAGCCTTTTCATCTAATGGGATGCTATTTTCAACACAGAGCACATCTCTGTGTGAGGAGCACTTTCAAGTGGAGGGGTTTTGAAAATGGTGGCATTAGCAGATCAAGGCACCATGTCTGCTGGTCAAACCAAACTTCACAGAGCAGCAAGCCTGGGTTGGAGGTCAGGGTTAGATGAAGTAAGGCTGGAGGACGACAACCCTTCATTGACCTGATTTCAGCTAGTTTTTGTTAAGTAGTTTTTACTCTTTGTGATGCAAGACATGCAGCAGGCAACGTGAACATGGCAGCAATTCATGACCACAGCACTGGATTTGATCTGTCCTGCTGTGGGAGATATGTGGGTACTACAACTCCCTGCTGGGAGGTCCAAAGCGAGAGGCCTGAAGGCTGACAACCTTCTCTGCAAGCCTCTGATCACTCCACTCACCTCGTCATTTTTTCATTGCCCTCTTTGGTTTAAATAGCCAAACAAAGCCACAGCTAAAAACAACTATTTGTATTGTGGCTTTTGTTGAAATGTGAAAGGAGTGTGTGTTTGTGTGATGCAAATGTGCTTGTATGCTTCCCCTCTGACTGACCCTCTCTCTTTTTTTTTTCCTCCCTCTTCTTTCTCTCCTTCCTAGGTGTCCCTCAGTAGCAGCATGCTGGACGTCTATGGGGGTGAACAAGGTATGAAAGCCCCTAATGGTGGAATGAGTCCCACATCTAACCCCACAAAGCTCACTGTAAAAAGGGAATACACAGGTATGAACTCATACCATAGCACTGATCAAACAACTAACTAATTAATGAGTTATCACATGCTCACATTGCTGTAGATTAAAAAAAATCACACTGAATTCTACATATTAGAAATAGGCATTTTTGGGGAATTCTAAAAATTACACATATTTCTCTTCAACAACTATTTCATTTGGGTTGGGTGGCATACTAAAAAGAACACAGTGTACCTGTGTGAGCTATAAACAGCAACTTGTTGTGTGTGTCCAATTACGTGTGTCAGACAAACAGACAAATGTGTGAGCTGATTTCTGTCCAATGTTTGGCAAATACTGTCCTGCTTGTCATTGGTTCCGTTAATAGGCTGTAGAAACGTGTAGACTTTTCGTCACAGAGGACCCTTTAAGACGTTTCTTATTAATGTCATGCATCAAGCAAAGAAGCCTAATTGATTTAGGAAATAGAAAGGATGTCTGAAGAACCCTTCACTCTCAACGGGCAAATAAGTAAATTGCCATCTGTTTCATTTGAGTGTAGGCGCAGAGGACAATGGGCTGTTACACAGAGTTTAAATTGTCTTGATTGAATCAACAGAGACAAATTGGGAAATCCAATCTCAGGTCCCCAATTATGTAATTTGGAAGAATGCGAATACAAATATGGATGCAGTGGCATTTTTGTCGCTCTCCAAGACAGATTAGTGAATTTGCTAAACTGTCTTAATTACACAGTAAATAGTTTAAAAGTGGTCACCATTTTTTTTTCACAATGAGCTGCAGACATGCTGGAGGGAATAAATTGGGCTCTTTCAGTGTGTGTATAAGGAGGTCAAACTTGTGTCTGTGGCATAGGCTAATGCATGGAAAGTCCACATTCTGGCTGACCCAAGCACTGAACTCCCTCAAAACAACTGATTGTGTGTCTCCTGACTAGACCTTTTGTGGTGTTTTGCGTTCGTTGTCTTTCAGTTTCTAAATTAGCGTGCGTTGCTAATCAATCCGTTTCCCTATGTGATTTATTTTTTTGACAGAACACGACACAAGGGTGATGGCCAAAGAGCGACAGAAAAAAGACAACCATAATTTGAGTAAGTGTCTCCCGCTGCCTTTCAACTCCGTCACAGTTTATCATCTAAAAATGAGTTATGGTTAGCCTTTAGCACTGCAGCTGACAATGCTCTAATCGTCTCTTGTTCTTTTTTTTTTGTTCTGCTTGCTTAGTTGAAAGAAGGCGAAGATACAATATCAACTACAGGATTAAGGAGCTGGGGACACTCATACCAAAGTCGAATGACCCGTAAGTTGAAAAATCTGAATATGTTTTCCGAAACAATGCACTGCTTCCCTTCACTTTATGTCACTGAAACAAATGCAAGAACTTGTGTGGCGGGGGAAACTGGAATATTAAATTCTAAGCACAAAGACACTCTAAACGTTGTTCATTGAATTCAAATGAGTACTCAAGCACATTTCAGTCATATTTCAAGGGAGCACTTGAACTTCCATTGTAGTCGACGCTCCAAGAGCTGTACATCCTCTCGCTGGGTCTCGGCAGTTCAGCTCGAAGCATGAATGATGAGGAGAGGGTCAAATGCAAAGAAGCAGGCAACACCATTTGAATCAAAGTTTGAAGCACAATTGGAACACAGAGATGGAATATGGAGCTGAATTGAAATCCACTGGCCATCTTTCGCAATTGAACTTTGCCTCAAATTTAAATGGAAGGTTAGCGTTGTCGTCGTGCCATTAACGCCGGATAAAAGAGATTATTAGCTCTGATCAGACCAACGTCTCACTCATGTGGAAAAGGACAATTTTAGTACCTTTCCTTTTTTAAAAAGCAATAAAGAATGACTTGCACTCTAGCACCTTAGGTCCAATGCTCCATTTTTCCCTCTGTCTTTTTACTTAGCTCATTTTCCCTCACCTATTTTTACTCGAGGATTAATTTTACCGAACAAGGAGGTACGAGAATGGACTTTCCACATAGCTACTTAATTATTCTATTAAAATTCCCATTCAGTGTCCCCATGTAATGTCCAAGGATGAATAATTGCCCCATGTAAATCACCATTTCTTATTCATATCATAAAAGGGAAAAAACCTCTGTGTTAAAACTTTCCCCCCCCTTTTTTTTATTGCGGAGGATATTCTGCCGACATCAGTGGGTTCTGTGTAAAAGGTTATCTTTTACATTTCTCCTCTCTGCAGCGACATGCGCTGGAACAAAGGCACTATCCTGAAGGCCTCGGTGGAGTACATAAGGTGGCTGCAGAAGGAGCAGCAGCACGCTCGGGAGCTGGAGAGCCGTCAGAAGAAGCTAGAGCAAGCGAACAGGAGACTGCTGCTGAGGATCCAGGTATGAAGTCTGATTGTGTTTGGTGTGTTTTAAATGACATACAGGGTGATAAAACACACAACTAAAGCAAATAATCATAATACTGAGAAAAAAAAAGACAAAAGCAGATCTTATGAGGAACTTCCTCATCTTATAAATTTGTATCTTTACTGTTAAAATACAAAAAATATTATTCTTAACATATTATTTATTCTTTAAAAAAAACAAACACACAAGCACAATATGAGTTGAGATACCAGTGCACTTCTTTTTGGTGCCATTGCACTTGTCTGAGGAAAGTGTAAACACCTGAAAACAAGGCAGATTAAGACCTATAAATTAAGATTATTTTACAATTTAAGACTTAAGACTTGAACTACAACTGGATGTTTATCAGCTTGGTAATAAACTATGTTAGACTTGACTAGACCTAAAAATCTATTGTGAAAAGTACACAGCCTTAAACGTGATGTCTTTTCAAACCTCCTAATATGAGTTTACTTCTTAATACAAAGAGTTGGCCATCAACTCACTGATGTCTTACTAATGTTTTAGCACATACAGTCCCAGTTCAGCATTCAAGTAAGCCTCCATTTTCACTTTAGTGAGGTATTTATTAACAGCCTCATCCATACAAGAGGTCATGTCAAAGATCAGGTACTTCACACTTATGCTAATTTCCACCTTCAAAGCCTTACAACCCCACAATGTTAACTAATTTCCACCCCAAAAATCTTTTCGACCCATAAACCTAAAAACTAGATCCCCCCCACTGTTGTTTACATGAGGTCCTTCCATCCCCCCCATCTCACAGGGCTCAGTGCTAATTACCTAATGAATAAAGAGAAAGACCTCAGCTCTTTCAGAGGAAATAAAAGCAGGTCAGAATTAAATTATGAGCACTAATAGAAGAGATGCTTATATGCTTCATGGCGCATACATGCACAGAGGAGCGCATGCACACCTAATCACACACAAACAGATTGTGGTTTATCTGACTTTACTCCAATGTTGGGAAAAACATACAATCTGTAATAATCTACAAGGATGACGAAACAATCCAGGAAACACTGACCATCACTGAGGATAAAGGGAACAAAAGGTCAAACAGGGTTTTGTGATGACACTTAGTTGTGACAACACTTCTCATACAATCTGTGACAAGATGTATGGGAACAGTGTCAACACCCAAACTCCCCAAGTGTAGCTCACTCCAACCTGACCTCAGTATGTGGAGTAGACTAGAATAAGTGTGGTGTGGATTATTCCAATGTTACTTCACACTATACAGTCATGGCAGATCTACTCATAACTGAGGAAATTACATTTTTTAAAGTATTTATTCAGCTCTTATCTAGACTGACGCACAATGAGCAACTGAAGATATAATAGATTACAATACATCTTTAACTTGTGTTTTCTTTTCTTTTGTTTACCAGGAGCTTGAGATCCAGGCACGAGCACATGGGCTCCCAAACATGGCTACAGCTTTGGGGACAGTTGAACTGTCCTCCCATCTCCTCAAACAACAACAGCAGCAGCAGCAGCAGCAGCAACAACAACAACAACAACAACAACAACAACAACAACAGCAGTCGTCTCCCCAGGCCCAGCAGCCGCCCCTCTACCAGGAGGACCCAAACAGCGACTACCTCCAGAGGATAGCCGTGGTAGCTGGTGTGCCATCCATCCCCGCCACCGGTGGGCTGCAGGATCACATCACGGGTGCTGATGGCTGCACCACATTTTCCGACCCGCTGTCCCACTTCACAGACTTCTTCAGTGCTACGCTCAAGGAGGAGCACCGGCTGGACGAGATCCTGATGGACGACCCGCTCTCGCCATTTGGCACCGACCCGCTCCTCTCGGCCGGCTCACCTGGAGCCGCATCCAAAGACAGCAGCCGCAGGAGCAGCTTCAGCTCCGCAGAGGGTGACGACCTATAATGGGTGCCCTCTACAGAAACACACTCTTGTTATCTCCTTGTGACAACACGGTTGTAATCCTCAGTGGTAAAGGGCATATACACAGAGCTTTTAAAAGATGGACTGATGGCTCTGGACATACATTAATGACCACTCCCAGGGTTGCAAGTAATTTCAATGACAGCTGACACACCTGACAGTGCCCTTAAAGTGCCACCTGTACATAAAGTGTGTAGTTCTTGTTGATCAGGTGGGTGTTAGAGCTCAATTGGCCCAAAATCTCAGCAGGACCAGAAACAGCCCATTGGACCTCCTGCTCCTCCACCTGCTCTTTAGTATAGACTATAAACATGTATCTCTGCCTCCCGGACAGAGCAGAAACAGACTCATAAGAAAAAGGGAGACATTTATCGGCCTTTATATAAATGACCATGTCTACTGTTTTTTTGGTAAACACTGTGGTAGCCGTACACTGTAACATATTCAGAATAATCACTGAAAGCCTGCCCAAACAGTCCTTTATTTTGCAAAAGGATTTTAAACAATTGCAGTCAGGTTTGTGATTGTGTGATGTGCCTTATTCAAACACCCGGGTTTTGTCTTAAAGAAGATACGAACATGTAACATGATGTACTCACCGCTATGCCTAACATGTTGTCGGTCTTGTCTGTGTCTTTTCAGTGTTTTTGTTATATAAGTGTTTATGTATTTATATATGTTTTAATCCATGTATTCATAAAAAAAGATATATATTATTATCTAACATGTTACCTTTTTTATTCTTAGTAGGGGTGGGAAAAATATAATAAACCCCTTTTTTTTGATACGCTTGATTTTGGCTTCTTGTTGTCATCTCGGTGAAGACATCGCGTATTGAAGGTCTGCAATCGTACACCACACATGACAAAAACCTCTACAGTTCAATTCCTAAATGCTACACATATTCCTTTAAATTTAGAAAATAGTAATAATATATTTCTAAAATTCTGAACACCTTTAGAAAATTCCATGCACAAGTTACCAGCTATCTTTGAGAAAATACCAAGATTTTTCAGTAAAAAAGGCCATTAGAAGTGTATGTCATACTCAAACAACAACAGTGCTCTTACTTTGCTGTGAAAACGTTCACTTGTACTTAAATCTTAATTCTTGGCCGGTGGTGGACTGAGTGCAAAATGATCTTGCTGGTCTAGGACTGGGCTAAAAAGAGTAAACAGAGCCTGAAAAAGTTTCATAGGTGAAGGGCCGGCTTACAAGATGCCTGATTGGCAATGAGTGGCAGAAAGGAGGAGAGAGGAGGGAAATTGGATAATAAAGACAAGTAGAGGAGGAGTAATAATTCTGATGAGCCTACTGTGAGCTGATGAGCCCTTGAGGATGAATAATGGCGAGGGATAAAGAGTTGCAACGAGAGCTGTTCGCTGAAGTTTCCTTTGAGGTAAGCAGGATGAAGAGATGTGTCCTTTCACACTGTAGGTATATGATCCGTTCATTAATAAAGTTTCCTGAAGTTTGTTTGCGACGCAGTGATGAAAAACTAATGAAGTCTTAAAAACTCATTGCTTTGTCTAGATTATATATTATGCTGAGTGTTAAAAAATCATTCATCAACATGTAGTTTTCTAATCTTGAAGTCATGCATTAATAATACAACAAACAGACCAGTCTTAAAAAAAACACGCCAATACTTCCCAAGTGGATTTCTCATCAAAGCCTTCATGAATTAATGTTTTAGAGTGTTATTAGCGTCTGTTTCTCTGTAATGAAATCGAAACATTCCTCGCTCGCATCTCCTCTTCAGCCGCAAATAAGGCTGAACCAATCAATCATTACAGAGTACAGCCACTCAAACTACAAAGTGTTGAGTGATGTTTACGGGTAATTGGCCAAAGCAGTTATGGAAGGTAAATATAGATTTTCATTATGCTGAAAACATGAAGAGTATCTAAGAAAGAGTCTGCATGACCGAAATTAAATTTCAAAAGGCTCAATTTACATTTTGATTTTCAATGATTTTTCTTCTTTCTTGTATTACTTAACTTAGGAAAAGTATACAAATCCAGTTAGTCTATCACAGGAACTGATGAAAGTCAAAGCCTGGAGTAGAATAATGCAAAGAGTATCCTTAACCTTAATGAGAGTATTGACAGAATATAAAAAATAAATAAGCACCTATTTTACAAACTTACCCACACACATTCAAATAACTCTTTTGAGGCTGCCTCAGGAGACAAAGCATTCTACTCTGAATAGGAAAGTCAGATTAAACTTTCCTAACTAATTCATTTCTCTCCATATCAAAGGCTATCATGGGCAAAGTTCAAGGCCAGTTATGCGCAGGCTTCAAAAGGAAATGTGGTCGGATGAGGCAACAGTGACATCAGAACAAGCGACTTTTTATTTGGAATATCACAGTTCATCAACCCACGGTTTGGAGACTTACAGGAACTGATGGATTGAGAAAACAGCGTGGGTATCCGATAACACGTTTATGTTAGAGACATTAGCTGCGTATTTTAAGAGGTGAACATACATTATGAACGTGTAAAACAAATTTGGGAAAGTTTGTAATCCTACAAACCTCCCTCTTCCGTCACTTCCTCTACTCTTTACCTAATCTCCTTCATGAGAAACCTATTGGATTCCGGCTTTTTACAATATCTGCAAAAACTGTACACCTTGTAAAATAATCTTTCCATTCCTTTTTGTGTTACTTTTGCATGCACAGCAAAATGGTCTCCCTTAAAGAATTACCTCACTCCCAGGATGAAAGGACTGCTGCTGTATCATATTTCCAACAGCAGGTGGCAGCAATGGGCTGTGGTTCATCATCATCACGCACCACACTGTGCCATTTGTTAGTAAAAAGAAACCCCATGCAGGAGTGTGGTACAACAGAAAACAGTTGTGGATTATTTAAGTAAGCCAATAAAGTAAAATAATTCTTCCCAGCTTCCTTGATGCCTTTTAGTCTTTACCAATAGTTACCAAACAGTATTTTCATGTATGGAATAGTGCTTTGGCAGTATATGCTTGAGTCCATGGTGCCCCGTATACTTCCTAGTATAAACTGACAAATCTAAAGAAGGCAAGTGATGTCGTGAACCTCACAGCGGAGTCGTTCTGTCACCAAAACAACGTCGTCAGACCTCCTGCCACCCACCAACACTGACACCACCACTGAGCAGGGGAAGCTGTCACCTGTACAGATGCCACAGCTGCCAGCGTGCTACAATGCACTCACCTGTCGAGCCTGCCATTGGCAACTCTTAATCACCTCCCGCCGAGGTGACTCACTTTGGAGCCTGCACGCACAGGGCCCCGCACACACTCGTGCGCACACAAACAAGCCTAATCAACATGTGCTTGTGTGCAAACGCAAGCAAAAAAGACACATGCATGGATATGCATACACATGCACACGCAAGCACAGGTGTGTATTTCATTGCCACACATACCAGGAAGCTAAGGGGGGGAAAATAACTACCTAAAAGCCCCTTATCAGGATCTGGACTGTGACAAGACTTGTGCACAAATTAGGTGAAATTTGAGTGGGAATAACAATATGACAGCCAGCAGTGAGGCACCAAACATCAAGTGTCATATCTATTTTCAGCTGTGACTCAGAGCTGTGTGACAAACAACACCATGCTCCTTCTCAATCAGGCAGCTCGTCTACTGGAAATGTGGCAAACTAGGCCCTGGATGAATTTACCTTTTAGAAAAAATAAGAAATGATCTGAGGTGAAGGTCAAGTTAAAGGTGAAATTATAAAACTTTGCCAGAGTTTGAGCACTACGTTTTCATGATTAGCAACTCAAGCTATCAATATTGTCTCTCCAGTGTACTGCAGTAATTCATCCCATGATTCTTTAGGGCACTGGCCTCCATGCTGCTTTTATTAAGGACCACACCCTGACCAGTGCTCGACAAACGCCCACGTCACTAGACTAGCAAGGCCCCACGTGCATTAACGATGGAACACAAGAGAGATGAAAAAAAAAGTGGCTGGGCCTTCTCGAAATGCTATAAAATTAATGTGATTTCCAGAGTTTTTATGAATCGAGCCAGATGCCAAATACATAACTTCAAACAAATTGACTTCCAATTATTGGTGCGGCGCACCACTTCCAGATGTGCAACAGATGGGGCCGGGGCGACCAAAGGTGTCTCAACCCGCGCTTTGTGTTATTCTGCAGTAAAACGGCAGTACAGTTGTATGTGTTTTAAATCACCGTGGGCTGTGGGCTGGAGGTGAAGGGAAGGACAGGGGGATAGCGGAGGAAAAATGAAAGCACATCATTAGGAAAATGTAAATCTACACACTAGCACAGACAGTGGAGCTCCATATGTAGCATTAATACGGCCTGATATTATGTAAAGGCAGACGAGATGCTGGGGCTGAAAGCTGGAGCTGTATCAAGGAGGTGGGGGATTCAGAAATGTAAATGTTAATGTGATCTCTGCTGTATCTTCCAGTGCTGGGATTAAATGGTAAAAAGGAACAATTATGGGGCTCGCTTTTTTTGTGCATATGTTAATAGCTTACAATATCCTTGCATGCATAAAGTACATTAGATATGATTAGAAGATATCCACAGTACATAGTTTTATATACCAGAAGGTTTTACAATAGTCATAAGTAGCACTATACTTTGTGCCATTGTTAATGGAGTCTCTTCCTGGAAACTTTAAATAATTTGATTAGTCACTGTTAAAGCTACATAAAAGTAAAACAAATGTGATTCAGAGTAAGAAAAGTAGCTGAGCACGGACTTCTTTTCACTGCAGACGAAAACTAATAGAATATCCAATAGTGGTACGGTGTCCTGGGAGGGTCATGGCTCTGATCCCATTATTACCAGAGACTTGAGCCCTTAGGGAGCCAAAATAGCTGTGTATTTTTCCCAGTGCCCATACTGAGGCAGCCTACTGGGGCCCTATCTACTTCACTAGCAGTCTGCCAGAGCACCACAGGTCCCCTCACCCTCCACCCACCCACCCACCCCTCTGATCCTGAGGGCCAAAGAGCTTCTCCTCGCTTCTCTGTTTTCACGTATCTTAGGATGTCTATTCAAATACACAGCCTTGTGTAATCTGGGTGACCTTGGACTAAATGGAAGCTGCTGAGGAGAAGTCCCTGATTGATTTGTAATTCAAAAGAGGAGCAATGGCCACTGTGCCCCCACCGCCCCTGCCTCCAGGAAACCCCCCCCTCCCCCTCATGAAAAACAAAATGAAGAGCAACATTTAAAAGCAGTCTTCTCTCCTCTGTTTCCTCATGTTTGGTGAGTTTAGGGGCAGCTGGGTAAATGTCAAATTTAGGCATAGTCGGTGCAGGGTGGTAGGATGGGGGGGGGGGGTAAGGGAGGGTGTTGGGGGAGAGCATCAAGATGATCATCATTAGCAGAGGAAGATAATTGGCGCTGCATGGGCCCCTGCGTTTGGGTGCTCTGATGGGCATCTCGTCTGCATTATTCATTCATCTACCCTCTCTCTCTCTCCTGTACGCTCCCTCTCCTGTTCCCTCTCTCGACCCAGGCCAGGCGCTGGTCCTTAGGAGCTGGACTCATCTATTATAGATGGGTAATTGTTTATTAAATGCAGGCCTGACCCTATTATGCCTATTACCCATGTGCCGCACACCGGTGTGGCTGTATTTTTCCATATTCTAGAAGATCTGACAATCCCCTGTCGAGGACGTGAGGCCGCTTGGCGTGAGTAAGTGTCAGCATCCACGGCTGAGGATGGAGAAAGGGGAGAAAAAATAGACGGAGATAGGAAAAGAGGAAGAAGCCGGCAGGGAGGAGAGGAAAGGAGAAGAGGATGATGAAAAATAAAGCCAATGCCCGCGTGGCTGCCACTGGCCAGAGAAGTCTCCCTCTCTCCTTCTCCTCCAAGGCTTGGATGGATGGAGGCAAAGACAAAGGGTGAGCTAAAGAGATGCTTTGCCTCTCATTACACTGACTCCTAATCTACCTCTGCCCTATCCTGGGCAATCCCTGCTCCAGGCGTTTGGAGGCTAAAGCTTCAAACTAGGCATTTGTCCAAAGCGGATTCATTACCTTAGATAGGACTACCAATGAGCCTGCTAAAATGTCACATTTAAAACTCACACATGAGCCCGAGCTGAGCCAAACTGACACTAGAGGTCAGTATTGTAACAGAGTTCAGATGCATCCTCTCTTTCACTACCAGACAACAGTGAGCTTAAAGCAGACACAGACATTACAAAAGATAGGAAAGACTGGAAAAATAATTCAGGTAATGGAAATGAATTGAAATGAAATGATTAAGTTCAGTTAATTACTCGGTAGCTTAGGCAAATCAGCTTAACTTATATCAAAATCATTATTTCAGCCAGAACGGCAGATTCACTGGGAAGATATTTAGCCAACATGTACTTAAACCAGTGTATATAAAGTAGGATCGGGCTAATGGATTAGATCTAATACATGTGGCACTCGGTATGGTGACAAAAATAAATGTGCTATTAGAAATTATAGAGCTGGGGGAAACATTCTGGATCAATTTGAAGCCACAGATGGCTTGGAGAAGTCAGAGGGTGGTGGTGGTGACATGTTTCTTTGTCACCGTTCAAGTATTTATATCACCTTAGTATCACTTTGTGAATGACAGTCCTGCTAAATACTAACTTCCTGTTCAGGAAAACAGTTAAAACAGTTCACTCTCATACTGTGAAATAAGTCAAAATACTCAGAGAGATGTCTGTACAACACAACACTGAGGAGAAAGGGGAAAAAAATATCGCCTGGTTTGGATGTACTGCTGTGCTGTGGTATGATGTAGTGATCTGCATGATGGCATGTCACTGGTTATTGGCTGGGTTGAGAGTGATTAACATGGGGTGTTAATTAGTGGGTCGTCAAGAGTGGGTGTGTGGCTAACGACACGGCTCTGAACAGCTCGGTCACACATAAACACACAGCGCAGTTCAGGCCTCCTTTTACAATTAAAATGAATTTGACAATTAGTGCTGAGGAAAATAATTTAAATTACATCTCTTAATATGTTAGGTTTAATCAAAGGCAAAAAAAAAAAAGAAGATACGGCAAATTAAATAATTTCAACAGAAACATAAAATTACAACATGCTCAGGAAAATTCAAAGAACATTACAGGCATAATTTGCAAATGATGACTTTTAGTGGTATACGAAGAACTGTGCTTTAAAAAGTCATTCGTTTTAGACTTTGTTTGAAATGATGTCAAATTATTATGGCTCACATCAATAAAGATGAAGCTATGGAAACGAATGAAACAAAGATTTTTTGCTTAATTCCATCAAGCAGTATTTACTGATAAAATGGAGAGCGAGAAAGAATGTTGTCATTGAAATTTACAGGCCAAAATCATCAGAAATGTAAATGTAATTTTGCATTGAGTGGACCATAAAAAGCAATAAAACCTAAAAAACTGCCACTGTAGTAATAACACAGCTGCAGTTATAATAATAATAACTGTAAACTATAATAAATATACTGTATCTAGCGCAAATCAATAAAGCCTTATTTACAACCTTTTCTAATTTAAAAGCACTCATACAGAAATAGAGCCGGCCAGCAGGAATTCCAGTAGCAGATTTGCCGTAATGCTGTTGAGTTGATTAGAAGAGTGAGAGGAGAGTGACTCAGAGAGTGAGTGAGTGAGTAAGAAGAGAGGAGGGAGTGAGTGAGAGTCAAGCCGCCCCTCTTCCCAAAGCTTATTTATTCCTCTAGCATCCAGCCCACTGATTAGGCAGCTACAGACACTCTTAATGCCTCCCCACAATGAATGAGCTGCTGCAATTTCAATGGGCTTATCTGTTGTGCTGTGTTCAGTAAATAATGCCGCAGCTGTCACTGCCCTCGAACGCATCATCCATGTAGCTAATGCTATGTTGGGATTAGCCGTGTTGAATGAAGTCTTGTCACCGAGCAGGGGAAGCTGTGCCAAGCTCCAAACAGTTTACAGGACCCTCCGCCCCAAGTGGAACAAATAGAATGTAATTAAGGAGAGATGAGAGCATGGAGGAGGTGTAGTCAGACAGGGGATGCACACACACAAACACATACTCTCGAATGCACATTTACCCCTGCAAATGCAAATGCCTCTTTGTTAGTTGCTGTGCCTTTTAATACCCAGAGAGAGTAAAATACCTTTTTTTCCACATTATGGAATTTGTCATGTTCAGTTGGAGCTGTCATAGCTAGAACAGTGTGCGCTAATGTGTGTAATCTGCTTTGCAACACATCAATTATGATGGATATTGCTCCACCGCCATGCTTCCAGGGTTTTTATATAAGCCTGCAGGGGAATCAGTCTTTTCTTGTTAGGCAACCTGTTTAGTAAATAATGATCCACTTTGAGCCTGGCTGATGCCGTATAATGTGATGTGTGTGCATGAGTGTACACATGTGCGCCTGTGTGTGTGTGTGTGTGTGTGTGTGTGTGTGTGTGTGTGTACAGTGTAGCATGTGTGTGGCGGTGCTTTGGTGCACGAGGATCAAGCCTACTAGATCAAAAAACACTTACGTGCAAGCTGGAATTCAATCATGCTAGCGCTGTGAAACCCACGTCACCCAGAAACCTAAACCGCTTCTGAACGTGCTACGAGGCCATATGTAAAAATTATAAATATTATCAGTGACTTGTAAAATTATTTTCAGAGCTGTCTGTGCTAACGAAGAGGCTGACATAAAAATAATTACATCTTACACTATGTCAAGCAAAATTTAATTTTATTTCACAAATCAGGTTATACCAATCCCTGTTTTTCTTGCAGGGATGCTCGGGGTTGTAGGTACACCACCTCTCCTTCTATTGTCGTCTTCCCTCTTCTTATCCAGTTATCACAACTTTATTTATCTGTTTTACCACCTTTACCTCCTTCTGTCCCAAACTTTCCACTTTCTCTTTCTTCATGGCTGTGGGTGAGCCCTGGCTTTCTTTTGCACCACCTCTTTTTTTTTTCTTTCTCTGAAGCAGCATCGGTTCTTGAACTCCCTTCGCTTGTGTTATGAATTATGTTTCTCCGGCTCACGCGCTCTGCCTTGCTTTCTCCCGGACAGGGCAGCAGAAAACACAGAGAGAGGGGCACAAATTTAATTTTATACTTCCTCTGAATCCAGTGGGCACACTCCATTCCCCTCTCCATCTCTAACATAGTCCTATTTTTTTCTGCGGACCACAGATTTGAAGAAAGCCAGTCTTCTTTAAACAATCCTTAACTTTTGCTTGCCTTTGAATCATTCACCTCCTGGTTTGCTCTCCTTCACAGACGCAGAACAGAGGGCTGCAACATTTAGTTAACTTACCCGTAGTAACCTCCGATGACCAAAAACAGTAGGGGTAACAGCGTTTCTTTTGCCAAAGCACATTTTGACAAAACACATGAGTTGTTAGGACTTTTCAGTTAAGGGACAAGGCTTTCTAAACTCCGGGGCCCACCCTGCAAGCTGGCTCTTCTCAGCTGGAGTAATGTTTTGCCAATATGCTTGAGAAGGGCTTTAGCTTGGGGCCCTTTGTGAGCTGCAACGGATCACATGGAGATCCCTGTCAGATCCCCACTACACTACACTTCATTCAGCCAGTCAGTCAGTCAGTCAGTTAGTCAGTCAGTCATTCCGTCAGCGAGGCAGAGAGGCAGGTAACAGACAGGGAGAGAGAGGCCCTTCACTTCTAGATGAACACATTCTTTAGTGTCAGCATAAAACCCTGAGCTGCACTGGGACCCCCTCACAGACACAGCTCTGTGTATGTGTTTTTTTTTGCATGTTGTGAGTGTGCAGTGGAGATGCACATTCTCATGTCTTCATACACCTCTGTCAGACTGAAAAACCGCTGAGATTTTGGAGGCTTAATCTGAGATTGGGACAGACACCACTGGATATTCTATTTACTCCACGCAAGCCGCTCCCCAATGTCCCATAAAGCCCCTCGCCTCTGAACTAAGCTGGTCAGGGTTAAAGCTCCCCAGCGACGGGAGACTGAGTACCTGCCCAGAGTGTGTGTCAGTGTGTTTATGTGTAATCTGTCTATGTGAACACAAAGCCCTGTCCCCCCGCCTCCCTCCGGTGTAATGGCTTTATTTATGAAGTGGCACCAGCAGTAACAGGCAGGCGATAAAGGAGGAGATAGTGCAACAAAGTCGCACGCCATGCCGTGGCCTGCAGCCATGCTATCCTTACGGCTTTTAAAAAATTGATACTATTTGACGCAGTGTGTTTATCATGCGAGTGAGAGGCAGGAGAGGTGAAGTAAATACTGCTGCTAGAGAGGCAGAGTATAGGAGGTGATAATTCTCTCACTGCAGGAATGTGTTTACTTTGACCACTGAGAGATGAGAGATTTTTAAAAGTTGATGTAAAGATGATGACGTCCATAACTCTTCTAGAAGAAACTTTTCTGTTGTGAAGATTTTCTACCAAAATATGACATGAAAAGGAAGGATGTACAGTAGGATTTGAACAGCAACAGAAACATCAACATGTTTTATTCCAGTAATAAATACATGCTTAGCAGAAAACAAGGTGATAAATCTTGTCACAGCGTAATTTAAAACTTATTTCTTAAACATTCAAAACTTAAACACACTTGAGCTTGAGTGAAGAAAAAGCCAAAATTTGCTTTTTCCCAGGGAATGAATGGTTTTGTAGACACCCCACCTGCACCTGGGGTACTTTGCACATACGCACACACACACACACACACACACACACACACACACACAGAGGTGTGCCTCTAAAAACAGAAAATGAGGACATTTCCTCAGTATTCCCCACGGCAATGGCCTGCTGGCCAATGAGACCAGCAGGTTTCGTAGAGATGCAGAAACCTGTTAGAACACACAGAACTCATTCAAACTCTTCTGCATGTCCTCTTCCTCTCTTCCCTTTTTCTTCTCTTGTACTTTTTCGAACTCTCTCTCCCCCTCCTGCACACTGTGCTTAAAGTTTGTGTGAGTGACTGAGAGCATTAACCTCCTTACCGCAACCTCCACTCCAACACACCTGTGCACCGGGTAAACCCGTCATTAAAATTAACATATGACTTGCCATTAAATGAGCACATTCACCGTGTTTTTCTTTCTCGTTTGTGCCATTGCAAGCAAACTGCTGACTGAACTCAACGGTTCTCTGGGGTACCATTCCTGATTTGTTTACCTGAATAACTAACATGATTTACCGTTTCATTCAGACACAACGACACTGAATTGATGGCGTCTGACTGCGACCAACAGTGCGTGACGGCAAAAACAGCGGTGCATTCACATGTACAATGACAACATGGTTTAATGTAAACCAAATGCCTACACAAGTGCTGTTACTGAACAAAATATCTCCCTTTGCAAAGTTGATTTGTGAGGCGAGGCTGCTGTCATCACAATCACCTAGTGTGTGTGTGTGTGCGTGTGTGTCAGAGAAGAGAGACTAAAGAGAAGAAGAGGTGAAGACACTTTCTCACCGCTCATGACTCCTCAAGACTAAATATAGCGTCTGGCTTTTGTAGCCTCTGTTAGATCCCATATTTCAGTCTGACCCCGATCTGAAGTTAAAGCAGGAGCTCACTGTTTCTCCTCTTGTCTCTTTTTTTAACTCTGATGACCCCACCCCCTCTAACCGACTGAATTGTGCCTAAATTTACAGCTAAAACAACAGAGCGTGGGCCTTTCAGATGTGTCATCTCAGTAAACTGCTCGTTTATTAGCGGAGATGTTATATTCGCTGTCACGCCGAGGTCCCATCTTGTTTTGCCAGGTGGACTATGGGGCCCTTCCCGCCTGCTCCGGCTGACTGTTTTGATCCAAAGCAGCTGGTAGGACGCGATACCCGTTTAGTCTGAGAAATCAGCTTGTACAAACACACACCTCGTTCGCTCTGTAGCCCGGCACAGGCCAGTGCATCTGCCAGCCATTATAACCTCATATCTGCCTTGTATCAGCCTTCTCGCAAAATAAGCCAGATCCTGTTTCCAGGCCAGCAAATAAACAAAACAGGCCTCAGGCATCATTATTCATTATTAAAGATGATATGGCTCAGGCAGGGGTATTTTTGACAAAGTACACCTGCACTGCCCACATCTTTCCACCCTCAGAAAGTGGCTCGGTCTGCATACCCAAACTCTCATGGGAGATGCCAAGTGCTACTCACAGGTGTGGTGGGTTAAACATGCTGCAACTGCCAAGGAGTTTAGGTGACATGTCTTTAAAATATGCGATCACCTCATGCGGAGTTCATCATTTTTATTCATTTATTCATCTTCTCATCAGACACAAAAACCAATTGAAAGTTAGTGTAAGAACCTGTGAAAACTCGAACTTATGGAAAACTCTTGTAGTCGTCCTGACACATACAAGGTACAAACATGCAGCTGATGGCTGTATGTTGTCAGTCATTCCAATGAAAAACTGCCAGGCTGATAAAAAAAAAAAGTGCTGCGTTAAGCAACTCTGGGGTGTCACAGTGGTTGAAGTTAACTTGTAGGCCTACTGAGCGCTTCTCCCCGGAGTACAAAATTGTTACAAAGTAAGGAAACGCTTTTGCGTTGATGGAGGGAAACCGAAAAGCCACTACGGTTGGTTACAAGGACTTGAAGCTTGAAGACGCCCTCGCCGCACTTCCAGCGGTGAGAGATGGGAAGAAAGAGAGAGCAAGAAAGCAAGGTTGGAAGGTAAAGATTGAGGAAAAAGCGGAGGGAAAGAGGCGTAACATAAGAGAGGGAATGAGAGAAGAGTTTTGTGTGTGCAAATTAATGTGGATGTGTTTGAAAGGGTGAAAGGGAGGTGGGTAGTTTTGGCTTGTTTTCTTTGGCGCAATTGCCCGGAGAAGCAGCCACGAACAGGAAGGTCTAAAAGTTAATTACATCAGCTGTCTGAGCCAAAATAAATGTCAGCCCCCTGATGGACGCCGCAACACCTCCTCGCCTCTCACTTGCCTCTCAGCAGGCACTTCAACTGCTTTAAGTTATCTCAGTGCAAACGGCCTGGATACAATTTTATGCAAAAAAACAGCCTCTCTGAGATCAACTGAACATCTCAAGTGAAACATATTTTGTCTTATTCTGTAAATGTCTACATGGGCCTGAGTTTTTGTCCATCTCTCCGCTAATTTTCCTGCATCTGTTTCTCCGTATGCCTTTTTACGCATGTGAATGTGCTTCTGAGTCACCACCATGTTCGTTTCCCCCTAGCTATGTTCATTAACCAAGCCTTGCTCCAAAGCACCGCTCCTGGTCTTTTCTTGCTCCTTAATCATTCTTAATTTCACATAGCACCTACGGGTGTCCTTCCTTGCCCACTGCTTCCACCCGTTCCAGCCCCTCCGGCCTCCCCTCCTGCGTTGTCAAGCCGCAACTCTTCACACACCCCAAAAGACTGCCGGTACCAATCCAAACCCCGAGCCTCCATGCCATTCAACCTCCCAGCCATGTGGACTTTAAAACATGTTATCTCCCAGTACACTCTGATGATCCCTGCAACATTAGCATAACTTAACACAGCACCTCTGGTCAGCCTTTGTAAATCACTACAGTGAGAGAGAGCACACTTTGACACTTGGAGTAAGATAATGTTCTCTACTATGGGGTCATAACAAAAAAATTATTTCTATAAAGTCTATAGAAAAGACTTTGACTTGGAGTTTGAAGGCTCATATGGTGCTAAAATATTGCACAACGGTTTATAATGCTATGAGACGGGATTTCAAAACACTGAAAACTTATCACAACAGCAATCATTTGATCTTCCTTCACAACAATCGCCAGATATACAGTAGAAATATGGTGTTCACATTGCAAAGCTCTCCTGGGAATGTGTGATTGCCTGCGAATCGCAGTTCTCAAAAGTTGAATCAGGTTCAGCTTGTTTGACAGATGACCCCGCATTTTTTTTCGCTGGAGCCCTCTGCGTCTGGATCCCCGAGGGTATTGTCTGGCAACACACTGTGGCAATCACAAGTTAAACTGTGTTACTCTACTGTTCGCCTCACAATTGCTGAGATGAAGGATGAAATGATTGTCACTAAATGTTTCCGATGTTGTAAAATGCATTGTTTTAGCATCTGACAAGCCTTCAAACTCATGAATATGTTACTCTAACTGGATTTCTTGGAATGTATTTGATCGTTTTACCAATACCTGTAACCATACTGCCACACCAGCACCTCCCTTGTGTCCTGTTTTCATCCTGAACACCAGTTAAGATCATCAGTGCCCATCAAAATCAACTCAAACTGACTGGTGTTAGCTTTTACAAGCTGTTTTGCTTTCAAAAATAATGTAGGGGATTTCTTCTTTTCTCCTTTAGATCTAAATTCTACTCCAAACAAAATTATAGCTTGAAATTTTTAAACTTGGGTTATTGCTTCCCTTGCTAGCTCACTAGCCATCAGCTCAACCAACAGTTAGCAACATTACTGAAGCTTCAATTTGATACTTTAGCTTGTATTCTAATCAGAAGATTAATAATAAGACAGTGTGAGTTAAGACACCTGAGAGCCCTTTTTATGTCGAGGAGGAGTTTTTCAACTGTGATGAAACACAGTACTGCCTGTGCATCTTTCTCTGAGACGTGGTGAAGTAAGAGTGGGCGGGCAGATGGTGGAAGGCGGCACGTTCCGCGTCTTCCTCACGCTGTCAATTCTCGCATCCTCTCCTCTCTTGTCTTCCTCTCTCCTCTATAGTCTCCTCTCCTCCTCTTTCCACTCATGGCGGGAGCAGTGCGTGGGAGTTGCTCAGGAGACATCATCATGAGCCACTTCACTCGAGTGCTGCCTTCAATCAGCCCTCAAATTAATATTAATCATTTCTCCATCCCCCCATACAACAACCCCTTCGTCTCTGCGCTGCCGCTGATAAATACTGATTTGAAAAGAAGCAATAAATAAAGTATTTACAGGCGTATATGGAACGTATGTCAATGACCACACCTTTATCATGTCTTTCTTTCTCTGTACGTCTTTCTGTCCCAGTGGTTTTACGGTTCAAACCGCCGTTAAAGCCTTAATTGTCCCTAATCACTGCTGAAGGTCATGGCTACTCAGCAATACATCTCCCTTCCTCTGCCTTGTCCTTCTCATCTCTCCTCTTTTCTCCTCTCTTTTCCAGCCCCTTACTTTCCTATATTTCTCTTCTCTCCTCAGGACAAGACTCTGGAACCAACTGTCCATTACAAATCTTCAAAAAAAAAAAAAAAAAGGGTGGAAAAAAAGGAGTGAAAGCATAATTAGGACCTTAGTTTTCTGACTTTTATTTCCACAAGAATGTATATGAAACAGACATCTACAGCCTTGCTATTAGCAGGCATGCTGCCTCCCAGAGAGAAATAGACAGAGAAAGAATGAGAGATGGGAAGAAAATATGAGCCCTAAAATCAAAAGTGATCATCCAGTGGAAAGTGTGTGTGTGTGTGTATATGCGGGTGTGTGTGTGAGAGCAAGCGTTGAAGATGTCTGAAGGTCAGGGAGACATTGAGGCAATCACACTAATGAAAACAAACGAGGGATGCAGTTGGAGGGAGAGGAGGAAAGAGAGAAAGGGACACAGGGAGAGATAGTTGAAAAAAAAAAGGAGAGAAAGGAAGTGTGCATGTGCGTGTGTGTGTGTGTGTGTGTGTGAGGAGAGATAGTCTGCCTTACCTCAGACTAATCAAACACAACACAGTGCTATAAAAGGCCGGTGAGAATGTACAGATACATAAGCGAATTCTCACAGCCTGCCATGTACTGTTCTTTTATTTACATGCCCTCCTAACCTTTAGTGAGGATGGAGGACGCACACAAACACACACAGACACACGTTGTACTGTACATACGCAGGCAAACACACACAAACACACATACACATGGCAATAGCAATATGTGAAGGTTATTCCTGCAGAGGGATGACAGTGTTTATTCAGGGCTAGCAGGCACACTCTGTGACATTCAGCTTGGAGAAAATGATTAATGCGACAATATACATAGGCACGAGGAATAGCAAAAAAAAGTGTTGAACTATTCCTTCACAGAGAGCAGAGGCCTTTGTAGCCACCTATACGTACATATAATTGTCTTTCATTAGCTCCCCGTGCTACATTTTTGTGTCTGCAAGAACGAGTTGAAATTACAGTGATTATGAATCCAATATCTGATGCTTTGTCAGTTTTCATATCAAAAACCCCTAATTCATTCAAACATTTAATATAAAGGGACAAGGTGAGAGAGAGAGAGAGAGAGAGAGAGAAAGAGAGAGAGAGAGAATTAAGAAAGGAAACAAAAGTTTGATTCTGAAGAAATGAGAGGGTGGGCGGAAAGGAGAGACGTACATGAGATGTAAGTGAATAAAACCTCCATTACCAGATTGAATGTAAAGGAAGCGTGTTTTTAATTAACATCGCTGCTAATTAACGAGTGGTTATAGAT